>NC_048583.1:5771622-5824122 GCF_013265735.2 Oncorhynchus mykiss | reverse complement strand
TAAGAAGAGTTACCCCCGGAATAGAAGATAGAGGGAACAACAATGGTTTTTCACAATGCCTTCTGCGCTCCTTTCTTTCCCAATAGCCCCGGCTGCAACCGGACACCTCCTCTATGTTACTTCAGTGCTCATCCAAGCGTCTCCGCGGGACGCGACCGCTCACTGTGACAATAAAAATGCTATATTACCATGTGATCTATTCTCCTTACACAATGAATGGACAGGTCAGGCCTGACGAACGCAGTTATTTGAAAGCAGAGCTTTTTGTGTTTCCCACAACCATGGACTGCCCTGTCATTCTTTCCCCGGTGATGTTTCCCCCCTGTCTGTTCCTCGGGACTATCCAGGAATGACCAGCACACCTGAGTCTATTATACTGTCTAGGCCATTTTGCAGATGCTTTTATCCACAGCGATGTACAGTCACACGTGTATACATTTTACGCATGGGTGGCCCCGCGAATTGAACCCACAATCCTTGCATTGCAAGCGCCATGCTCTACCAACTGAGCCAAACAGGACCGGGGTTTGATGGTCAGTTGGCTAGTTGACTCAGGTGTGTTAGTGATGCACTAGAACAAAGGATAGCGATGCAGGACAAAAAGGGTGGTGGGGATCTTTGAGTAAAGATTTGAAACCACTGAACACTACTCGAAAACACACGTGTTACTGTAGCTATCCTTGTTGGACAGCTGTACAAACACTGCAAAACAACATGACTCATGGGGAATTACAGCTTAATAAAAATGACTCATTATTGCCCTGGGATTCAGAACACTGGACAGCTCATTATCATAGGAGCCTGGCCTTGCTCATTGACCCACTCCTAAACACTTGTTCATGTGTTGGACAGGAACGCCTGTATAATCAATAATTGGTATAATCTCTTGTTTGTTTAATAACTTGTCCCAAAGTGACTGGAGAACGCACAGTTCCAGTACACTGTCCAGACAAAACAATAGGGACGTAAAACTTCAGTCTTAGTACCAAAAATACCCCCTCCCCTTCCCCTCCTCTCTTCTCCTCGCCAGCTGAGAGGCAGGCAACATTACCCATGCATGGTAAGGCAGGCAGAATAGATTTCAGGATGGATAAGCCCAATATGATGGAGATAAACCAGATAAACCATGCACTTATCAGGAGGAGATGATTTACATGTCATCGTCCTCCTTGTTACAAGGAAGAATCTCTTGTATTGACGCTCCTTTATCTGCTCGTTGTCTCTCGTTTCTGTGTTTACTGCTGACCTAATCTGAGTCCTGGAACAGATAAAATACCATCACCGGGGAAGACGGATGTATACTCTGTATGTGACATTGAGCATATCTCTCGCTCTCTCCCTCTCTTCGGCTCAATGAAGACAGGGCATCGGTGCGGTGACTGACTGACTGGAGATTCAAACAGGGGGATCAACCAATTGGGGATTAAACAGGGGGCCACCCAAATGGGGATTAAACAGGGGGTCACCCAAATGGGGATTAAACAGGGGGTCACCAAAATGGGGATTAAACAGGGGGTCACCCAAATGAGGATTAAACAGGGGGTTTACCAAAAAGGGATTAAACAGGGGGTCACCAAAATGGGGATTAAACAGGGGGCCACCCAAACGGGGATTAAACAGGGGGTCACCAAAATGGGGATTAAACAGGGGGTCACCCAAATGGGGATTAAACAGGGGGTCACCAAAATGGGGATTAAACAGGGGGTCACCCAAATGAGGATTAAACAGGGGGTCTACCAAATGGGGATTAAACAGGGGGTCACCCAAATGGGGATTTGGGGGTCTGTAAATATTGATGTATGTGGTGATGAGCCATAAATTGCAGAGTCTAAGTTCTGCTAGATCTCTTGTTGTTTAGGCTGCTGTTACAGTTTTCCTCCTTCAATGGAGGAACTGACTGACTCCATATTTCTGCCCCTTGAAACATTGTCCAGTTTAGTACGAAAGGGGAATACTATACAGTAATATGGAAACCCCCTGGCATATTAACGTTAGTATTAGTGATGATGGGACTGCTAGGGATGATGGTAATTCCATGTGGTAGGTTTCACCCACTAAGTGGACATGGGATAAAGCTCTTGGAGAGTGTAGGTTTCCATCCTGTACTGACCTGCCAAGCCTGGTCATATAGTCAGTGTGTTTTTCCAGAGGCATGTCATCGGGATCAGACCCCACTGAGGCTGGCTGCTTTACTCTGCTGTTGGCCCTGTCTGCTGCTGACTGACCTGTGTGTGTGTGTGTGTGTGTGTGTGTGTGTGTGTGTGTGTGTGTGTGTGTGTGTGTGTGTGTGTGTGTGTGTGTGTGTGTGTGTGTGTGTGTGTGTGTGTGTGTGTGTGTGTGTGTGTGAGGGGGGGGGGGGGGCGTGTCTAAATATACCTGAAGTCCCCACAAGAATAGTAAACAGACAAAAATTTGACAAACTGGGGGCATTTTGTTTGTCCCCACAAGGTCAAATGCTATTTCTAGAGGGTTAAGGTTAGAATTAGGTTTAGGGTTAGGGTTAGAATTAGGTTAAGGGTTAGGGTTAGGAGCTAGGGTTAAGTTTGGGGTTAAGGTTAGGTTTTCGGTTTAAGGTTAGGGTTAGGGTTAGGGTTAAGATAAGGGTGTGAGTTAGGGTTAGGGTTAGGGGTTAGGGAAAATAGTGTGACTGAATAATGTGTCCCCACAAAGTTAGTTGTACAAGACTGTGTGTGTGTGTGTGTGTGCATGTAACCAGGACACTCACACAAACAACAGACAGAGGAGAGTGAATCAGAGCTCCCTGGAACACCTCAGGTGTGTGTTTGGGGTCTACATTTCAGACCTAGATTTCTGTGTGTGTGTGTGTGTGTGTGAGACAGATGATGTCAGTGACTTCTTCATTATTTCCATTGTCTACTGCTTCCTTACACAACGTATTGATGCTTCACTGTCTACTGAAAACGACTCTACTCATTACAGTGAGTTATGGCCTAACGGAGTCATCGTTGTATAGCAAAAATACTTCCATCATTATACTGTAGCCGTAGAGGCACCTGCCCAATCTGCTTGTGTTCATGGCATGATAATGAAAACCAATTTAAAGCAGTAAAACATCAGGACCGGCCCTACCTGCCCTCCTCCTCTCCCTGTCCTCCTTCTCCTCTACCTCTTCTTCCTCCTCCATCACAGTGCTAAATCACTCTTAGCTGTGAGTGGTCACAGACTGACTGGGTCTGTAAGGGGAGAACGTCCCTTCCTTCCAGCATATTTCTGCCTGGGATCCATAAGGGGTCAAGTCCACACTACTTCAGAGGTTGATTGGGTGCACATGTGGGTTATTGAGTGAGTCAGCGCTGGCAACCCAAAATGTTAAAACCTGGATCAGCAGTTAATGCCGTCTTATAAAGGGGGTTTCCCCTAAACGCCACAGGGCAACTCAGCCAAATCAACAGGCACTCAAACAGCCAGGCACACTATATCTCAATCTGGCAACGCAGGACTGTGGGCACCAATAATGCAGCTTCCAATCTCCCCCCTTTGAACCAGCTGCTCCATTGAGCATGCCCTATGTTATTTAAGACAAAGCTGGATTACATGGTGCTGCTCACTAATATCACTTACGCCCGTCCGCATTATCCTAATTGACTGCATGCATGATCGTCTCACAATGACTTTCATTTGAGTCGGACGTTGTCTTTGAGGGGGGGAAAAGTCCCTTGATGGAGCTTAGAGACGTAAACTGATATCGTTTGAGAACGCAGCGCAACAAAAACACAACCGCAAGAGTCTCTCTGTCCAGCCTCGCGCACTGTAAATCAAATATTCCATTCACCGATTCATTCGACGTCTGACATTACTACGTTTCTGTTCTGTCGTCCATCCACCACCAAAGCCAAGGAATACATCTCGCTAACCAGCGGCATGCTAATAAGCGGTAGTGCCAACGGATGTTAACAAGGGGGCCGTTGAGTTGTACTGTAACCCAAAACACACCACAGGTCCTTAATCTAAACCTTAATCTGTCTTTAAACTCCCTGTGTTGATCCCAGGATCTCACCCTCGTGTCTTGAGTTTCACCTGTAGCGTCTCAGGACACTAGTGTCCTTGTTTGGCTCTAATTACGGTGCTCACCTCAAAGTTTCCCCGGGGAACCCCACCCCCACCCAACCAACCAAAGTGCCTGATGCCACAGAGGCTGAGACAGTGACTCATTAGGTGTGAAGGAAAATGAAGACACTCCAGCGCTGTCTGACTGTTCAGTTCGGTTCAGACTCTATAGTAGCCTTAGTGCCTGTCTACCTCCTCAACCCTACAGAATGTTCTCCAGACTCCCCACAAACCTCATTGGCTGGTGAGAGATACTGAGGGACCAGCCATAGAAGATGACCTACTCATTGAAGGATCTGTCACTTGAGCAATATTCATGGCATTGTCATAGAGAAATGCTCATGGGTTTGTCATTGAGAGATTCTCATGGTTTTGTCATAGCGAAATGCTCATGGTTTTGTCATAGAGAGATTCTCATGTTTTTGTCATAGAGAGATTCTCATGGTTTTGTCATAGAGAGATTCTCATGGTTTTGTCATAGAGAGATTCTCATGGTTTTGTCATAGAGAGATTCTCATGGTTTTGTCATAGAGAGATTCTCATTGGTTTGTCATAGAGAGATTCTCTTGGTTTTGTCATAGAGAGATTCTCATGGTTTTGTCATAGAGAGATTCTTATTGGTTTGTCATAGAGAGATTCTCATGGTTTTACTAGGCATACAGTATATTTGCCGTATCTTCCCAGTCATATTACTTACTTCACCCCTTGCAGCCTGGTCCCTCTCTAGGTTTTATCCTAGGTTCCTGCCTTCTAGAGAGTTTTTCCTAGACCCTGCTCGGCATTGATTGCTCTCTGTTGTTTTAGGCTGGGTTTCTGTAAAGCACTTTGTGACAACTGCTGATATTAAAAGATATTAAATACATGTGAGTGATCGATTACTCTGCATATGTTTTGGCCATGGACTGTCCGAGAGGACTGAGGAGACTTTCACTGGAGACTCTTATAGGAGGTGTGTGTATTCTCGGCCCTGTGCGTTATCTCCACGAGCCCCGTTGGCTGGTGATTGATAAACTCATTGAAGTACCAGACATTAAACTTTGGACTCGGAGCTTGTCATGGTTTTATAGATAATCGGGAATCCTAATAAAATACTAAATAAATACTAAGTACCAAAACCAAAAATCAACACCTAGAAAAACGTAATGCAAGCTTATATCTTGTTCTAAATGTAAGGGTGAATGAATTAATTCTAATCTCAATTTACGTTCTCATCTTTTTCTGTCCAATGCCTCTATGGGAATCTGAAACAGACAAGCACAATATGCCAACTCAACCCCTTCTAAAACGCACACACTGCACAATGAATGAGCTCACTGAAGTAGCAGACACAAAACTTTGGACTCGGAGCGTGTCATGGTTTTACAGCAGACAGTGCCCTGGTGTCATCCTGTATGTGTGTTACTTCTCAAAGCCAACTTCCCTGCAGTCGTCTTTGCAGCTGTCATTGGACATCTCCATAATCTGCTTTAAATTGTGAGCCAGAGTCGCCCCTATTATTCCAGATGAATCATTTCATATTTCAAATATGCGATTCAGTCATTCAGTCTCCGTCTGAGAGGAATATGTTTAGTGAGAGAGTGAGGGGATTTTCTCAGTGCACATGTCAAAACACAACTCGGCCCACTTCCCTTTTCATGTTTTGGAAACGGGGCCGTCCGGTAATCAGCAACTATGCTAACCACATCCTCATTTCCTGTTATGATATTAGAGTTTTCCTTCACTCAATTTTGGCTCATTAAGTAATATTTCATCACGTTAAGCATAGACAGGAACATGCTTGCTCTCACCCGTAAAGGAATTAGATCATAAGATTATGAAATACATTTGAGCTAAATTATCAGAGGGACCTAGCCTATTGGTGCTGATTGAGACTTTACATACACAAACTATACAGAGGATATATTCACTTCCTGTTCTTCTTCTTCTTCTCTTCCATCACACCCAACACATTTCCATTCCAGATATGTACAGCACTGCAGATATGAAATGAATAGTAATAATCGTAATCAAGGAAATTAGACGGAGAGACAGCAAACCGTAAAAGTGCAGTAGCATCCTGTAGTAGAATGTAACATCCTTTATCTTCGAGGAAGTCTCCTGTGTAGATCCAATCTATCCCCATTCCCCACTGTGTCTGTCTAGGAATGTTTATTATTAATGGTGTGGCTCTGCCCTCCTGTGGTCGCCATAGCTACTGGATCAACCTCCCTAGTGTCTCATCAGAAGGCCCCACAGAAGCTGTCTGTCCGACTGACTGACAGCCAGGTACTACCGTCGCACTGGCAGAACTGTCATCACTGTCTGTAAGTGACATTTAGCCCAGTCAAGGGCTGTGTTGAGTAGTTCTGTGACTCCAATGCATGGGAGGGACACTCACAAATGGTGAAGTTGGGTATTGTCTAGATTGGCGAGAACAACACGGTGCTCTCACTGCTGTTGTTTTCCTGACCCAATGGGGACATAGTGACAATGTCAGTAGTATTGTTATATTGATGGATTATGCAGTGACCATGTTTTCTACCATCCCCTGAATCAGAAACTAATGAGGTGGATTATTCTGTAGTAAACTGTGTGACCCAGAAGGAAATTGTCAGAGTTTCTCTTGTTTTCTAGACTTGTTCAAAGTTGTTCAGTTTGTCATTATGAATTTCACAGGGGACTGGTTTTAGGCTACTACATTGTGGCTGCCTGGCTGGACTGGTTCTCTGTGTATTTTTGCCAAATCCACATCACACAGCAGCACTGAGAGAACAATAACTTTCAGTTCTGTGTTCTACAGAAGACATGCAATGAGGGATTAAATGGATTAAATGTATTTATTTCTGTCAAAAAATGTTTTTTGAAATTATATCAAATGTATATAAGTATTCACACCCCTGAGTTAATACATGTTAGAATCACATTTGGCAGCGATCACAGCTGTGAGTCTTTCTGGGTATGTCTCTAAGAGCTTTACACAGCTGGATTGTGCAATATGATTTTTTTCTAAATTCTTCTAGCTCTGTCAAATTGGTTGTTGATCACTGCTAAACAACCATTTTCAGGTCTTGCTGTAGATTTTCAAGTAGATTTAAGTCAAAATTGTAACTCAGGAATATTCACTGTCTTCTTGGTAAACAACTCCAGTGTAGATTTGGCCTTATGTTTTAGGTTATTGTCCCGCTGAAAGGTGAATTAATCTCCCAGTACCTGGTAGAAAGCCGACTGAACCTGGTTTTCCTCTAGGATTTTGCCTGTGCTTAGCTCCATTCCATGTATTTTTTATCCTGAAAAACTCCCCAGTCCTTAACGATTAAAAGCATACCCATAACATGATGCAGCGACCACTATGCCTGCAAATATGGAGAGTGGTACTCAGAATTGTGTTGTATTGGATTCTTTGTATTCAGGACAAAAAGTTATTTGCTTTGCCACATTTTTTGCAGTATTACTTTAGCGCTTTGTTGAAAACAGGATGCATGTTTTGGAATATTTGTATTCTGTACAGGTTTCCTTTTCAATCTGTCGATTAGGTTAGTATTGGGTAGTAACTACAATGTTGTTGAACCGTCCTCAGTCTTCTCCTATCACAGCCGTTAAGCTCTGTAACTGTTTTAAACTCACCATTGGCCTCATGGTGAAATCTCTGAGCAGTTTCCTTCATCTCTGGCAACTGAGTTAGGAAGGACATCTGTATCTTTGAGTGACTGGGTGTATTGATACACCGTTCAAAGTGAAATTAATAAATTCACCATGCTCAAAGGGATACTTAATGTCTGCTTAAAAAATCTACCAATAGGTGCCCTTCTATGCGAGGCATTGGAACACCTCCCTGGTCTTTGTGGTTGAATCTGTGCTTGAAATTCACTGCTCGACTGAGGGACCTTCCAGATAATTGTATGTGTGGGGTACAGAGATGAAGTAGTCGTAAAAAAATCATGTTAAAAACTATTCTTGGACACAGTGAGTCCATGCAACTTATTATGTGATATTTCAGCATTTTATCATATTTTTTTTGTGCATATTTTGCATATTTATCCTATAAATCCAAATGTTGTCACGCAAGGGCTCTTAAAAGAACAATCAACATGGCCAACGAGACAAAAAAAGCTGTTTGCTGTTCATAACCAGCGTTTTTAAAAGTCCCTGCTGACCCATTATATGGCTAATAGATTTCCTTATAGCTTAGAGGAGCTGTGGTAATCTGTGTTGATTGGCTAGCCATCAAACCACACAGAGGAGCATGCAAAGAGCTGCCTGACTTTCAGCTCAAGCCAAAATATGTCCATGGAGAGTGTGTTTTTCCCAGTATGCACTACTTTCTGTGTATGCGCTCTCTCTCTCTCTCCTTCTCGCTCTCTCTACATTTAATATTGACAAGAGGTAAGTTGTCTTGAATAATTTGTATTCCTCCCCAATAAAGCTTTTCATAGTGTTTGTACTAGTTGGTTTGATAAGATACTGAAGACATACTGAACACATTTCAATGTGTTAACCATTTAATGTGCAGTCAATCAGTGATGCTTAGTACCCTGTCTCATTGCACACTTGTCTGTCACATTTATTGTCCCTTTGGTGACAGTTTGTGTTTTGTCACATAACACTTTAATTACAGCTTAGTGGGACAGTATGTGGTTTAGTGTACATATGGATCCTTCATAGGGGCTAGGGATAGAAATGTGTCTGGACCATGGCAGAGGCTAGGGATAGAAATGGGTCTGGACCATGGCAGGAGTTAGGGAGAGAAACGGGTCTGGGCCATGGCAGGAGTTAGAAAGAGAAACGGGTCTGGGCCATGGCAGGAGTTAGAGAGAGAAACGGGTCTGGGCCATGGCAGGAGTTAGGGAGAGAAACGGGTCTGGGCCATGGCAGGAGTTAGAGAGCGAAACGGGTCTGGGCCATGGCAGGGGCTAAGGATAGAAACGGGTCTGGACAATGGTAGGGGCTAGGGATAGAAATGGGTCTGGGCCATGGTAGGGGCTAGGGATAGAAACGGGTCTGGACCATGGTAGGTGTTAGGGAGAGAAACGGGTCTGGGCCATGGTAGGGGCTAGGGATAGAAACGGGTCTGGACCATGGTAGGTGTTAGGGATAGAAACGGGTCTGGGCCATGGTAGGTGTTAGGGAGAGAAACGGATCTGGGCCATGGTAGGGGCTAGGGATAGAAACGGGTCTGGGCCATGGTAGGGGCTAGGGATAGAAATGGGTCTGGGCCATGGCAGGGGCTAGGGATAGAAACGGGTCTGGGCCATGGTAGGGGCTAGGGATAGAAACGGGTCTGGTGTACATATGGATCCTTCATAGGGGCTAGGGATAGAAATGGGTCTGGACCATGGCAGAGGCTAGGGATAGAAATGGGTCTGGACCATGGCAGGAGTTAGGGAGAGAAACGGGTCTGGGCCATGGCAGGAGTTAGAGAGAGAAACGGGTCTGGGCCATGGCAGGAGTTAGAGAGAGAAACGGGTCTGGGCCATGGTAGGTGTTAGGGAAAGAAACGGGTCTGGGCCATGGTAGGTGTTAGGGAGAGAAACGGATCTGGGCCATGGTAGGGGCTAGGGATAGAAATGGGTCTGGGCCATGGTAGGGGCTAGGGATAGAAATGGGTCTGGGCCATGGCAGGGGCTAGGGATAGAAACGGGTCTGGGCCATGGTAGGGGCTAGGGATAGAAACGGGTCTGGACCATGGTAGGTGTTAGGGAGAGAAACGGGTCTGGGCCATGGTAGGGGCTAGGGATAGAAACGGGTCTGGACCATGGTAGGTGTTAGGGATAGAAACGGGTCTGGGCCATGGTAGGTGTTAGGGAGAGAAACGGATCTGGGCCATGGTAGGGGCTAGGGATAGAAACGGGTCTGGGCCATGGTAGGGGCTAGGGATAGAAATGGGTCTGGGCCATGGCAGGGGCTAGGGATAGAAACGGGTCTGGGCCATGGTAGGGGCTAGGGATAGAAACGGGTCTGGTGTACATATGGATCCTTCATAGGGGCTAGGGATAGAAATGGGTCTGGACCATGGCAGAGGCTAGGGATAGAAATGGGTCTGGACCATGGCAGGAGTTAGGGAGAGAAACGGGTCTGGGCCATGGCAGGAGTTAGAGAGAGAAACGGGTCTGGGCCATGGCAGGAGTTAGAGAGAGAAACGGGTCTGGGCCATGGTAGGTGTTAGGGAGAGAAACGGATCTGGGCCATGGTAGGGGCTAGGGATAGAAATGGGTCTGGGCCATGGTAGGGGCTAGGGATAGAAATGGGTCTGGGCCATGGCAGGGGCTAGGGATAGAAACGGGTCTGGGCCATGGTAGGGGCTAGGGATAGAAACGGGTCTGGACCATGGCAGGAGTTAGGGATAGAAACGGGTCTGGGCCATGGTAGGTGTTAGGAAGAGAAACGGGTCTGGGCCATGGTAGGGGCTAGGGATAGAAACAGGTCTGGGCCATGGTAGGGGCTAGGGATAGAAACAGGTCTGGGCCATGGTAGGGGCTAGGGATAGAAACGGGTCTGGGCCATGGTAGGGGCTAGGGATAGAAACGGGTCTGGGCCATGGTAGGGGCTAGGGATAGAAATGGGTCTGGGCCATGGTAGGGGCTAGGGATAGAAACGGGTCTGGGCCATGGTAGGGGCTAGGGATAGAAACGGGTCTGGGCCATGGTAGGGGCTAGGGATAGAAACGGGTCTCGGCCATGGTAGGGGCTAGGGATAGAAACGGGTCTGGGCCATGGTAGGGGCTAGGGATAGAAACGGGTCTGGGCCATGGTAGGGGCTAGGGATAGAAACGGGCCTGGGCCATGGTAGGGGCTAGGGATAGAAATGGGTCTGGGCCATGGTAGGGGCTAGGGATAGAAACGGGTCTGGTCCATCTAGGCAGTCCCTCTCCTCTCTCTGTTGATCCATGTGCTGTGCGTGTTCCCTGTTATTTGTCGCTCATAGCAGTGAGACTGTAAGTGCACAAGTATGCTTTGATGGTCTTTGTTTATACATCAGGCCCCTTTGAATCAGTCGTGTTCCAGACCACCATTGTTGTTAATGAATTAGTTCAGTGTTATGTTCGGTTGAGAATTTTCGAAACAAATGATTTTCATGCTTTTCCTCGCCTTTGTTCCACTTTTAAAAGTGGGCAACGGGGCAAATACCACAACACTGATCTAAGTTCTGGTGTTATTTGTCTACAAAAAGCTTCATCAAGATTCCACTAGATCACAGTGGAAAATGTGAGAAATTCAACACATTCTTCCTTCGATCCAGAAGACTTTTTAATGCTAGCGCTTTCATCAAAAAGAAACCATTGAAAATAATGAAGATAGAAATGATGATTGGCCCTCCAAATCATAGTCGACTCATCCAAGGTGCAGTGACTGCCAAAACATCCCTACTCTGCCCTGCCAGGTTTGGATAGAAGATACTCAGTTAACACATCCAAAGAGAAATGTATAGCATTTCTACCACAAAGTAGACGTGGAGGAGCCCTCAGAACGGTGTAAATTGTGCCGCTCACAGATTCTAGAACTGTTCATGGACCAAGTCTTTCTTGCATTTGCCAAAGAAAAGAGGTTATCGCTTTTTACTACTACAGATGAAAATGGAGTATCTCTCCCCTGACAGTTTCAGTTGGCATTTGATCCCTCTTCCTGTGTTGTTGATCATCAATTGAACACTTTGAGATCTCTCAAACACAATTTGAACCCAGGTCCACAATCTTCGGTGTCATAGTTAAAACATAATGGCATTTAGGGGTTACTACAATCTGGGGCATGTGACACTGTAGTGTGGTTGTGCGGTGCAACAAGAATGTAGCACAGAGATTATACATTAGGGGTTGCATCCCAAATGGAACCCTATTCCCTATATAGTGCACCACTTTTGACCACATGCGCTGGTCAAAAGTAGTGCACTATGTAGGGAATAGGGTGCCATTTGGGACGCAATATAAGTCTGGATGAGGTCAGTGTACATACTAACAGGGAAAGCAAATGGGCATTGAGTGATTTTCTCACTACATAACACAAGCAAAAGGATAACATGGAATCAAGAGATTATAATTCATTTCAGAAACCAAAACAAGCCATTCATCACATTGACACATTATCCAACAGGTCTTGAAGTAATCAGGAACACATTAACTTACATTCGATTTTCTTCGCATCACATCACATCAAATCACGCAATATTGAAAAGGTAGTCAACTGAACTGGATGAATTAACACTTTTTCACGACACGATGATTGTCACACCTCAACTGGTCCCAACGAACAGTCCGATGGTGTTGAAAAAGGAGAGACAGTCCTCACGCACTTTACCGCTGTTAGGAAGTTTCAGCTTTAAGCCAATGGTTGAGTAACTTGTGCTAGCATGGACATGCTAGGTGCTGACATGTTTACAAAGCTACAGTGCCTTGCGAAAGTATTCGGCCCCCTTGAACTTTACGACCGTTTGCCACATTTCAGGCTTCAAACATAAAGATATAAAACAGTATTTTTTTGTCAAGAATCAACAACAAGTGGGACACAATCATGAAGTGGAACGACATTTATTGGATATTTCAAACTTTTTTAACAAATCAAAAACTGAAAGATTGGGCGTGCAAAATTATTCAGCCCCCTTAAGTTAATACTTTGTAGCGCCACCTTTTGCTGCGATTACAGCTGTAAGTCGCTTGGGGTATGTCTCTATCAGTTTTGCACATCGAGAGACTGACATTTTTTCCCATTCCTCCTTGCAAAACAGCTCGAGCTCAGTGAGGTTGAATGGAGAGCATTTGTGAACAGCAGTTTTCAGTTCTTTCCACAGATTCTCGATTGGATTCAGGTCTGGACTTTGACTTGGCCATTCTAACACCTGGATATGTTTATTTTTGAACCATTCCATTGTAGATTTTGCTTTATGTTTTGGATCATTGTCTTGTTGGAAGACAAATCTCCGTCCCAGTCTCAGGTCTTTTGCAGACTCCATCAGGTTTTCTTCCAGAATGGTCCTGTATTTGGCTCCATCCATCTTCCCATCAATTTTAACCATCTTCCCTGTCCCTGCTGAAGAAAAGCAGGCCCAAACCATGATGCTGCCACCACCATGTTTGACAGTGGGGATGGTGTGTTCAGCTGTGTTGCTTTTACGCCAAACATAACGTTTTGCATTGTTGCCAAAAAGTTCAATTTTGGTTTCATCTAACCAGAGCACCTTCTTCCACGTGTTTGGTGTGTCTCCCAGGTGGCTTGTGGCAAACTTTAAACAACACTTTTTATGGATATCTTTAAGAAATGGCTTTCTTCTTGCCACTCTTCCATAAAGGCCAGATTTGTGCAATATACGACTGATTGTTGTCCTATTGACAGAGTCTCCCACCTCAGCTGTAGATCTCTGCAGTTCATCCAGAGTGATCATGGGCCTCTTGGCTGCATCTCTGATCAGTCTTCTCCTTGTATGAGCTGAAAGTTTAGAGGGACGGCCAGGTCTTGGTAGATTTGCAGTGGTCTGATACTCCTTCCATTTCAATATTATCGCTTGCACAGTGCTCCTTGGGATGTTTAAAGCTTGGGAAATCTTTTTGTATCCAAATCCGGCTTTAAACTTCTTCACAACAGTATCTCGGACCTGCCTGGTGTGTTCCTTGTTCTTCATGATGCTCTCTGCGCTTTTAACGGACCTCTGAGACTATCACAGTGCAGGTGCATTTATACGGAGACTTGATTACACACAGGTGGATTGTATTTATCATCATTAGTTATTTAGGTCAACATTGGATCATTCAGAGATCCTCACTGAACTTCTGGAGAGAGTTTGCTGCACTGAAAGTAAAGGGGCTGAATAATTTTGCACGCCCAATTTTTCAGTTTTTGATTTGTTAAAAAAGTTTGAAATATCCAATAAATGTCGTTCCACTTCATGATTGTGTCCCACTTGTTGTTGATTCTTCACAAAAAAATACAGTTTTATATCTTTATGTTTGAAGCCTGAAATGTGGGAAAAGGTCGCAAAGTTCAAGGGGGCCGAATACTTTCCCAAGGCACTGTAACTGAAGTTTTCCAGTCATAGCTGTCAGGTAGCCTAGCGGTTAAGAGTGTTAGGCCAGTAACCGAAGGGTTGCTAGTCTGTGCCGGCAAAGTGGAAAAATCTGACGCTCTGCCCTTGAGCATGGCAGTAAACCCCCAACAACAACTGCTCCCCGGGCACGGATGACGTGGATGTCGATTAAGGCTGATTCTGATTCAGAGGGGTTGGGTTAAATGCGTATGACTGACTAGGTATCCCCTTTCCCTTCCCCATTATAGCTGTCATCATAGCCATCATTATAACCGCTATCAAAGCTGTCCTTATAACCATCATCAAAGCTGTCATCATAGCCATCATCATAACCGCCATCAAAGCCGTCCTCATAGCCATCATCATAACCGTCATCATAGCCATTATCATAACCGTCATCATAGCCATTATCATAACCGTGATCATAGCCGTCCTTATAGCTGTCATCATAGCCGTCAGACATACAGTAAGTGGAGGAATTAGATAGGAATGGTTCACTGTCTCCATCACCAAGTAAGTTGAGGGTTTGAGTACAGGTGCAGGATGACTTTCTGTAGGAGCAAGGACTGGGTGGAGATGGATAACTATTCAGCAGCTTTAACGGTCAAACCACATTGAACTCCAGCAGCCACCGGAACTAGAACTGTCTCACTTCCTGTATCAATAAAGCTAAACCCTACACAATTAAAGCATTTGCCAATAGGAAAATGGATAATTAGTTACCAGGTAAAGACAGATATTTAGTGTAACACAAATTCCCAACATATCAGCAATGACTATAACTGCCATAAAAATGAAATAACAGCAACACTGCTCTCCAATACTCTCCCCTTCTTCTCTTCGTAACTACTGATATATGAACAGGTTTTTCCCACCACCTATCAAGTCCTTTCAGATCTGTTGCTTTGAGTGAAATGTTGTGGGTGAGACGTGAGATAATGTTTTTGAGGGCATTGGAAACAAAATTGTAGAAGGATGGTTTTGACTTCTGAGATACTGTCAGATTTCCACCATTTCAATTACGCATATGAAATCCTTTCCAAAAAAAACAATTATCTTTCTCATTTACGCATGACCAACTGATGAGATGTGTCCCATGTCTCAACATTACCCCAGTGGTCTTGGGACACTCATCTAAGTCTAAATGCCCATTCCTACAGGAGAATGAGGGTCATGTTCATTCAGGCAAGTCCATGTAGTCTGTTTCAGTCCGGTTAATATCCCAAATATATTATTTCACAATATGCATCACATCAGATATGCGAATGACGTCCACACACTAAACAGAGCATCGTATAATAATAAAAACTACAAATGTGGTCGACCATGAACAGTTCAACCCAAAAATACACTGAAGCTGCCAATGGGCTAGATCTCAAAGGAGGGCAGAGTGAATGGGACATTAAACACAAGGCTATGCTACACTCGGCTTCTTCAGTCTGACTACAGATGCTCAGGCTGTGTGTACATGGACTTGATTACTATCGACGCAAGAGAACAGACCGGCAATGAGGACGTATGAATCAGCCCTGCTAGAACCAGGACCCAGAGAGACTGGTATGGCCCCTGGCTGAGGAACCCAGTGCACTCTGGTGTGTCAGAGAGCTAGAACTTTTGACCCAGTCCTTGTTGTTCGGATTGCCTGAGATTATACTAAGAGATCCTTGATTCAGGTGTTGGTCAGTTAGAAATCAAATGATTTTCCTTTGCTGTCGTGGAAGGCGTGTGTGTTGTAATGGTAGGAGTATTCAATGAGCGATGGATGCCTGAGACACCGAGGTATCTCTCCCCCTTATAATTTGGGATCAAATATGCTCTGAAAGCAAACATGTTGACATGAGTACCCTGATATCGGGGAATTTGTGCCATTCTGAAAAAATTGTTAGGGAAACTCTGTAAATGTTCTGGATATGGCTGGATGGCAATACCAGGCAAATGACACTGGTACCAGGAGCCTTCTTTTCAGAACATGTCATCTACATAAAAATGATCCAGTATTGAGTTTAGAATGGGTAACATGTGATTCTGTTAACCATTAGATTCCTTCAAGTAAACCGAGGCAATACAAGTGCATGTCATATCATGGGACATGACCTTAGCTGTAGCATATGAAGGGGTACCACTGAAAGAGATTAGTTCAGATTGGTTTGATCCAAAAGCCCAGGGGGAACAAATCTGAAGGGAGGAACAGAATTAAACAACACAGGATACTTTGATCCTGAAAAACTGGGCTGAGCAACAGCCTTGAAGAGTGGGGTGATGACTGTGAGAACAGGAATGGTGGTAGAAGGACTCAATACTAGGGCAATTATACTTTGTGACGGCACAAACAGTCATTCTGTTACCAAACTTAGCATCATTCTGTTACCATGGAATTGCACGCTATCCAAAAACCCTGCTGCGTAGCATCTGTGAAATTGATCCGTCTGTTTGTTGGCGTTGCAGAATGACATCCCCATCTCTCCCCTTCGGCTCATAACGAACCAGAGAAATCAAAGCGCTAACCAAACTAATAAATCACAAAAGTGACTTTTAGGATGAGTTAATAATTCTAGAGAGGATTATAAAGGATTTCTAGGATGTAAACACGCCTGTATAGTCTTGTACGACAGACGTCAGGCTTTATAAAGAAGAACCAAACAAGAAATCAACTGATTAGGCCTCCCGGCCCGCCCCAGGAGTCGCTGGTGCATGGCTTCCAACTTTCGTCTCTCCCGAGCCCGTACGGGAGTTGTAGCGATGAGACAAGATAGTAATTACTAACAATTGGATACCACGAAATTGGGGAGAAAAGGGGGTAAACATTTTTAAAAAGAAAGAAAGAAATCAACTGCAAGGAGTTAAAGACCAACGGATAACCTTTTTATTGAACATCTTCAAAACATTTCATTTTCCTCCGTTGACATCATCACCATCACCCTTCAGCACCATGGATGAGTAGCAGTTCCACAGGCTGAACAAGGACCTTCGCTAGTTCCACCTATAGAAATAAAGTGACTGGAGCAGTCATTCACACTTTTCCCAATCCCACTTTTCCCCACCATTCTAGTTCTACGGCTCCGTCCTCTGCATTCGTCTTCCTTTATTTGATGCCGCTGTTGCTCATGGTCTGAGCTTTGCATACTCCCTTGCCGGCGATCTCGAAGGGGGCTCCCTTGTAGTTGGCCACACACTGGCCGTCTGTCTTCAGGTCCGGCTGCACCGCCTCCCACACCTTCTTCTTGGGGTTCAGCTCCTTGTCTGGCTCACCTGGAAAACATAGGAGAGAAAAACACCTTGTATGGAGCAATGCAGTGGTATTATGCACTAGATTTTTTGAATATCTCATTGTGCATCGCTTGTATCTTTTTATGAATAAAATTGGAGTGGGAACGTGCCTCTTTCGTTTCAATGACATGACGTCTCTAGGGGCAACCACAGTAGATGACAACTCCAATGGCAACACTTTATCTGCCTTGCTAGCTTATCTGTAGCCTTGTGAAAGACCACTGGTTTGTGCTGCTGGAGTACTTCCTGGGCGTCGTGTCGATTTTGAAACGTAAACAAAGCTGAACCAGAAGTTTTACAGAAGCTTTTACTCTTTTAGCGCTAATTCAAAACGGATACAACAGCCATGTTTGTCGACAACTAATGGAGTTAGGGAGTTCTTCATTACCGCAGCATTGTGTTATTGGCAGCGTTTGGATATTACTTGGCATCTGTATGGATTCATAACTGGCACTTCACATTGGATTCATAATGTGCTTCTGTTGGGGTGTGATATTTTCCTACTCATCATCACAAACATCCTGGAAGACGTGCAAATGTTTTTGTCGAATTTTCCCTCAGTCGCACACAAGTTGTGACGAGGCAGCGTTGACACCCTCTACAGTTTGAACAGGAACCCGGATGCTCATTTGGGCTGGTGAATGTGTGAGCAATTACTGTTATCTATCCACACTGACTTGGTGCTACTAGCTAGCACAGAAATGTCACTATAAAAATAGGGGTGCACAATTCTGGAAAGTTTAGCAAAGTTCATAGGAAAATCTCAAATTTTGCAAACAGTACAACTCCCTAAAATCTAGAGAAAAATCTGGAATCCTGGGGGACCAAAGCTGACGTCAAAATAAGAGAGAAGGAATGTCAAAAGAGGGAATAATAGTCCATCATCCCTCAATGCCAACAACATCCTGTTTGGAAAAGCGTTGGCCATCACCGCAGTGTACAGAACAGCTAGAAACCGACGAGACCCCCTTAGCTCCCCCTCTTCCTCCTTCCTTCTCTCCTCTCTTCCATTTCGTGTTCGTTCTCTGTGTGCGTAGGGTCGTAAAAAACACGTTTTTTTGGCCGCTGGGAATTGAATGACCGCCACAGCCCTAGTGGGATCGCTCGTTAAACAAACAGCTTTAGGAGGGGCCGTGAGAGGAGATGAAAGGAGAACCCAGGCTGATGTCAGCGGGCTCCAGTCCTGATGGAAACTCCCAGTTCAGGTACTGTTCCCTACCAACAACTGCACGACTCAACTCCCTCCCCTCCCAAAACATTTTGTTTTGCCAGCCCCACAACCATATTTTTGTATTGGCTCCGGTACAAAAACAAATCTCAAATCAGTCACATTGATGGTGGTGGGTTGCCCGATTCAACGTCGGGTGAGGCATGAGGTTGGATATTCTTTGACGTGGAAGGCTTATTCTGGGGGACCAAAGCTGACATCAAAATAAGAGGGAATGAAACTAAAACCAAGTCCATCATCCTTTATCCCTCACTGTAAACAACATCCCATTTGGAAAAGCTTTTACCATCACCGCCGCGGCTATGTTTTTTTAACGACCCAGAGGTGTGAAACAGAACCGACAAGACCGCCTTAGCACCCCTGCTCATCACCTCCACCTCCCTCCATCCCCCTCTCCTCTCTGCCATCCTGTGGTCCCTCTGTGCGACCAACCTGAATGTGGCTCTAATTGACGTGCGTAGTCGGACAAAAATCCTTGTTTTACGAGGGGGATCCCTCGAGAGATGGAAGGAGAAGAGAAAGGAGAGAGGATAGGGAAGGAAAAGAGAAAGGAGCAGAATAGAAAGGAGAGGGGAGAGGAGAATAGAAAGGGGACGAGAGATGGAAGGAGAAGAGAGGAGGAGAGAGAAGATGAAAAGGTTGTCTGTGTGATGGACACTCCCTCGTCCATATTCTCCCTCTCTATCGCCACAGCCTCTCTATCTCAGGGAAACTCCCAGTTCAGTTATTGTTCCCTACCAACAACAGCACGACTCACAACCCCTCTCCTCACCCCTCCTCCACCCCCCCCCCCCCCAAAACGTTTTGTTTTGCCAGCCCCACAACTAGATTTTCTTATTAGCTCCTGACATGAACAAATCTACAGTCACATTGATGGTGGTGGGTTTCCCCCTTCAACGCCAGGCGAGGCATGAGGTTGGACATTTTCTGACATCCAGGCAGGCTCTCCTCTAGTTCGGGTTTCTGTTCATTTCCCAGGCATGACATTGAACATGGAGTATGGTTAAAAGGCACTGGGATAGTGGATCGTCACTCTGTTAAAGATGATGAGTCCCATAAGCTGTGTTTTGTTGGGTGATTTGGTATAAAGAGCTCTTTAATTCTCTACATCTGAATCAAACCAGTCCGAGGTCCTTGAACAAGGCATTTAGTACTCTCCCGCCTCCTAAACTCCCTACCCCTGGTTGTGGATTCAGATTTATTAGGATCCCCATTAGCCGACACCAATGGAGGCAGCTAGTCTTACTGGGGTCCGACCATTCAAAAAATACTTGACATTTAATTGTGGGATTGTGGGAAAAGAGGACCTGACTTACACTTTAGTCAGAGGGAGTTGATTCGTTTGTCTATTCCGTTAACAGTCACAGTCCATTTAGCTCCAGTCACTAAAGAGAACAGGGGAGTAAACGCTGCAACAGGAAAACTCTGTGGGGTCTTGAGAAGGCTTTGTGATTCCTCTCTTCAAAGATATGAAGGGGAAAAAAGCCTTTGTTACCCTTCGCAAGATGGCAAGAGGACAGTTGCTTCTTCACGTCATTTCATGTACAAATGTAAAGGCAATAATACCAACCATGTTATTATGCTCAGGGCAATGCATTCAGTCCTTTTCCCCTTGGGTCATCTGAAGTGGCTTGTTGGTAATAAATCATTCATGACTCGAGCACACTGGCTGTGTCCCATTCCACCAGATGCAGCTAAAGCTGACGTGGCGTTCCACCTTCGTACCACACTCATTGTGTGCTACTTTCATTTTAACCAGTGGAATGGCAAACATCAAGCCTTCAACTACTTTACCACATTTAATTCAGTTACCCACGTGACATGGCCTGGATTTGAACCAACTAGATGAACTAACCAATAATTGGTCTACAAACTACTTATACTGAACAAAAATATAAAAACTCACCATGCAACAATTTCAATTTCAGCAGGTCTTGAGCTGTAGAGGGTACGATAAAGTAGCCTGGCTAAACCAGACTGAACACTGTGCTCCCCATTGAGTGCAGCATTCATTCTAGTTTAACCATGAAGTAGACCCTAGAGGTCAGGGCCCATATCCACAAAGCCTCTCAGAAAAGAAGTGCTGATCGAGGACCTGTCCATACAATCTTCTTCATTATTATCTAAAAGGCAAAGGGATCCTAGATCAGCACTCCTACTCTGAGACTCTGTGGATATGGGCCAAGATGGTCAGGGGTGTTATAGTACCTGGGAAGCCCTGGAAGATGACTCTGTCCCCGGGCACGGCACCACTGGGAGGGTCTAGAATCTCCACCTTGTCTGGGGAGCTGGCACACATCACCATGGCCTGGGACACCACGCCTCTCATCTTAGCTGGCTTCAGGTTGCACAGCAGCACCGCCATGCGATTCTGCATCTGGGGGGGGGGAGGAATCAGAGAAAGGGAAAAGGTTTACAACTATACTGAGATACAGAGACATTAAATACATATATTCAACATTCTTCTGACAGACAAGAGGACAAAGTATTGAAATAAAGAACACATATTTTACTAGTAGAGAGAGATTAAGGGAGCGCTGCTTTGACTCTGTACAAACCACACAGGGCATCTTACAGTGCGGTCTTCAGAATGAATGGCCTACTTTATGACTTGATTGATTGGTCTGAGAAGAGAAAACGGAGTAAAGAAAACACCGATTGGTGTGGTCTCCACTCTCAACCTCTTTGCAGTACTGTGGTTTTCAGAATCCTATTCCCCCATGTCCAATCTTGTCATGTAAAATGACTGCCTCCGGCGGCATATGGTTTGCGTGTATGGTGTGCCTTATTTCAGAAACCAAGAAGAGCGAGGCGAAAAAAAGCCATTATTCTTTCATGTCTCTGGAGTGACCTCGGAGGTTTACCCAAACTCTGAGAAGGCCAGAAGCCATTTCCAACAAAAGAGAAGAGGATGGAGAGAATACAGTGTCATGGTGCGTGTCACAGCTAGGAAAATAATGAGGTCTTCATTTTGGAAACATCCTTTTAAAAAGTAAATGTTGACATAAATCTGCATACATTCCCCTCAGTGTGACACATTGTTTTGACAGCCTTCTTGCAGCAGCTTTTCTCCCTCAAGCGCCATTTTCTTAGCGGGGAAAGTGTGTGTGTGTGTGTGTGTGTGTGTGTGTGTGTGTGTGTGTGTGAGGTATGTGACGGCAGTTTTGTAAATCGGTCGGATGTGTGGACTACAGAAGTCAAGTTTTGTGAGTGTATGTCACAGCTCTACTCTCACCCTGTGATTATGTCATTTCCTCAATTGAGGGGTTGACATTCAAATTCATGTAATGGCAATGAGGCCTGAAATCACTTGTCAAAGGTTAAAACTGAACACAATCCAAACACGCTAGAATTTGAGTTTCCAAAGTTTCCTTATTCCTGCCAACGTACAAGGGACAAACATGCCAGGGCTCTCAAATCAGCACGCTGCCAGTGGGCCCTCTACGTCGCTGCCAGTGGGCCCTCTACGTCGCTGCCAGTGGGCTCTCAAATCAACACGCTGCCAGTGGGCCCTAAAACGTGGCTGCCAGTGGGCCCTCAAACGTGGCTGCCAGTGGGCCCTCAAACGTGGCTGCCAGTGGGCCCTCAAACGTGGCTGCCAGTGGGCCCTCAAACGTGGCTGCCAGTGGGCCCTCAAACGTGGCTGCCAGTGGGCCCTCAAACGTGGCTGCCAGTGGGCCCTCAAACGTGGCTGCCAGTGGGCCCTCAAACGTGGCTGCCAGTGGGCCCTCAAACGTGGCTGCCAGTGGGCCCTCAAACGTGGCTGCCAGTGGGCCCTCAACGTGGCTGCCAGTGGGCCCTCTACGTGGCTGCCAGTGGGCCCTCTACGTGGCTGCCAGTGGGCCCTCTACGTGGCTGCCAGTGGGCCCTCTACGTGGCTGCCAGTGGGCCCTCTACGTGGCTGCCAGTGGGCCCTCTACGTGGCTGCCAGTGGGCCCTCTACGTGGCTGCCAGTGGGCCCTCTACGTGGCTGCCAGTGGGCCCTCTACGTGGCTGCCAGTGGGCCCTCTACGTGGCTGCCAGTGAAAGTGTTTATCTTTTTACTCCTCATGTCGTTCTTCAAACTCCAGTATGTTCCTTGAAACAGGGAAGGCTCAATGTCTTGTATGCATGGTCTGTCGTCACGTTGACTCTCACACAATGAATGACTTGAAGAGAAAGGAAAATGAAGGATTCTGTTAACTGTGGGTTCTACTTGTCCAAATGCTGCTCGTCAAGCCCCGGTGTGGAAGGAAGAAGGCTGCTCGTCAAGTCCCCGGTGTGGAAGGAAGAAGGCTGCTCGTCAAGCCCCGGTGTGGAAGGAAGAAGGCTGCTCGTCAAGCCCCGGTGTGGAAGGAAGAAGGCTGCTCGTCAAGTCCCCGGTGTGGAAGGAAGATGGCTGCTCGTCAAGCCCCGGTGTGGAAGGAAGAAGGCTGCTCGTCAAGCCCCGGTGTGGAAGGAAGAAGGCTGCTCGTCAAGCCCCGGTGTGGAAGGAAGAAGGCTGCTCGTCAAGCCCCGGTGTGGAAGGAAGAAGGCTGCTCGTCAAGCCCCGGTGTGGAAGGAAGAAGGCTGCTCGTCAAGCCCCGGTGTGGAAGGAAGAAGGCTGCTCGTCAAGCCCCGGTGTGGAAGGAAGAAGTCTGCTCGTCAAGCCCCGGTGTGGAAGGAAGAAGTCTGCTCGGCAAGCCCCAGGTGTGGAAGGAAGAAGGCTGCTCGTCAAGCCTCGGTGTGGAAGGAAGAAGGCTGCTCGTCAAGCCCCGGAGTGGAAGGAAGAAGGCTGCTCGTCAAGCCCCGGTGTGGAAGGAAGAAGGCTGCTCGTCAAGCCCCGGTGTGGAAGGAAGAAGGCTGCTCGTCAAGCCCCGGTGTGGAAGGAAGAAGGCTGCTCGTCAAGCCCCCGGTGTGGAAGGAAGAAGGCTGCTCGTCAAGCCCCCGGTGTGGACGGAAGAAGGCTGCTCGTCAAGCCCCGGTGTGGAAGGAAGAAGGCTGCTCGTCAATCCCCGGTGTGGAAGGAATAAGTCTGGTCGTCAAGCCCCCGGTGTGGAAGGAAGAAGTCTGCTCGTCAAGCCCCCGGTGTGGAAGGAAGAAGGCTGCTCGTCAAGCCCCGGTGTGGAAGGAAGAAGGCTGCTCGTCAAGCCCCGGTGTGGAAGGAAGAAGGCTGCTCGTCAATCCCCGGTGTGGAAGGAAGAAGTCTGCTCGTCAAGCCCCCGGTGTGGAAGGAAGAAGGCTGCTCGTCAAGCCCCGGTGTGGAAGGAAGAAGGCTGCTCGTCAAGCCCCGGTGTGGAAGGAAGAAGGCTGCTCGTCAAGCCCCGGTGTGGAAGGAAGAAGGCTGCTCGTCAAGCCCCGGTGTGGAAGGAAGAAGGCTGCTCGTCAAGCCCCGGTGTGGAAGGAAGAAGGCTGCTCGTCAAGCCCCGGTGTGGAAGGAAGAAGGCTGCTCGTCAAGCCCCGGTGTGGAAGGAAGAAGGCTGCTCGTCAAGCCCCCGGGTGGAAGGAAGAAGGCTGCTCGTCAAGCCCCGGTGTGGAAGGAAGAAGGCTGCCCGTCAAGCCCCGGTGTGGAAGGAAGAAGGCTGCCCGTCAAGCCCCGGTGTGGAAGGATGAAAGCTGCTCATCAAGCCCCGGTGTGGAAGGAAGAAGGCTGCTCGTCAAGCCTCGGTGTGGAAGGAAGAAGGCTGCTCGTCAAGCCCCGGTGTGGAAGGAAGAAGGCTGCCTGTCAAGCCCCGGTGTGGAAGGAAGAAGGCTGCTCGTCAAGCCCCCGGGTGGAAGGAAGAAGGCTGCTCGTCAAGCCCCGGTGTGGAAGGAAGAAGGCTGCCCGTCAAGCCCCGGTGTGGAAGGAAGAAGGCTGCCCGTCAAGCCCCGGTGTGGAAGGATGAAAGCTGCTCGTCAAGCCCCGGTGTGGAAGGAAGAATGCTGCTCGTCAAGCCCCGGTGTGGTAGGAAGAAGGCTGCTCGTCAAGCCCCGGTGTGGTAGGAAGAAGGCTGCTCGTCAAGCCCCGGTGTGGTAGGAAGAAGGCTTTCTCTCTTTAAATGACCAAAATGAAATCTAGTCATTACAGGGACATGTGCTTGGACTGTCTTGGAGTCTCTGTGTAATTGACTACGGCTTTATGACAAATGTCTCAGTGGAAAAGGTTATTTCAGTGGTGAAGAAACACTTCACAATTCAACAACCTTCAACTACAGAACGTACATTAAAATGCAATAAAAATGACTGTCAAACAAATGTCGGCCCTAGCTTAGTAATGTAGCAGAGAGCTACGCAACTACAAGTCTTACAATGAATGTATATAAAAATATAATAAAAAAATCGTCATTCCCAATTACTCTTCTCATAGAAGCATAGCTATATGACTCCGACAGTGTTTGGGTACAAAGAGTCCAACGTGCATGTGCTTTCATTTATAGGGATTATACATTGTCTATGTTAAGCAGGATGTACAAAGACTCACTATGTTTTGGAGATGAATCAAAAGAGGCAAACCGAGAAAATAGGTTTGATTGTAAAGAGCAACTGGGGACTTCTGCTAGGTGAATAAGACTGCAAACAAATTACTTTTGCGTCTCAGAGACAAATCGTAAATTCCGGGGCAATAACTAACTAAAAACCAAGTCTGTGTGCAGAAACCTACGTCGTGGACATTAAAAAACGTCACGTGAACCCTGACACAGACTACATTGGAGTAGTTACTTTACATGGGCTATTAAACCCAGAACAAGACCCTGGCTAGCCAGAGTTATAGCACCCATGTGCCCAATAAAAACAGCTCAATTTATTGTAGTGAAAATAAGGCAAAAAAAACCACAGTAGTGTTAAAACAGCAATCTTTAAAACCAATGTTATTTGACTACCAAAAGCATGTAGAGAGCTTTGTAGTCTACTAGGTCAGCCTCCGAAGTCTTCCTGAATGACCGTTAAGCTCCCAGTACCTGTTTAGTACAGTAACAGTCTTACTCTGTATTGTCATGGACAGACTGGGTTCCAGACACACAAAACATTCCAAAGGGGCATTTGTCTGGTAACAACCCGGTGAGTTGGTCTGGTAACAACCCGATGAGTTGGTCTGGTAACAACCCGATGAGTTGGTCTGGTAACAACCCGATGAGTTGGTCTGGTAACAACCCGATGAGTTGGTCTGGTAACAACCCGATGAGTTGGTCTGGTAACAACCCGGTGAGTTGGTCTGGTAACAACCCGATGAGTTGGTCTGGTAACAACCGATGAGTTGGTCTGGTAACAACCCGATGAGTTGGTCTGGTAACAAACCGATGAGTTGGTCTGGTAACAACCCGATGAGTTGGTCTGGTAACAACCCGATGAGTTGGTCTGGTAACAACCCGATGAGTTGGTCTGGTAACAACCCGATGAGATGGTCTGGTAACAACCTGATGAGATGGTCTGGCAACAACCCGATGAGATGGTCTGGTAACAACCCGATGAGCTGGTCTGGTAACAACCCGATGAGCTGGTCTGGTAACAACCCGATGAGATGATCTGGTAACAACCCGATGAGATGGTCTGGTAACAACCCGATGAGACGGTCTGGTAACAACCCGATGAGACGGACTGGTAACAACCCGATGAGATGGACTGGTAACAACCGGATGAGTTGTCTGACTGACACAGGCCTTGTGTGAACACTTGACATTATGAGGCTCTTTGGCTGCATTTAGACAGGTAACCCAATTCTGAACTTTATTTTATAAATTTGTTCTTTGACCAAACACAGATCTTTTCACATCGGATCTTATTCAGAGCTGATCTGATTTTTCAGAGCGGATCTGACATTTGGTTGGGCAGTAGCCGGTGTTAGACTGTGTTGGTACTCGGCTGTGCATTCCAGTACCTGATCTATGGGTATGTGCTTGACCAGCCCGCTGACCACCGTCCTGGGGGCTGCCTCTCCCACGTCCACCTGCTCCACATAGAGTGAGTCGGCGTCCGGGTGCTTCTCGGCCGTGACGATGCGTCCCACCCTCATGTCCAGACGCGACACGTCCACCTTAGCCTCCTCCTGGGGGGCCGCAGGCTTCTTCTCTCCCTTCTCTGTGATAGGACACAGAGAGGAAAGGGTTAAACCACGCACACACACACACACTATGAACTTGTAGTTAAGTCAGTAGTAAAGTAGCTCTTGACAAAGCTATGGTCCTCTGTAGCTGTGTGACTGTGGTCCTCTGTCGCTCAGTTGGTAGAGCACGGTGCTTGCTACGCCAGGATAGTGGGTCTGTTTCCCAGGACCAACCCGTACGTAAAATGTATGCAAGCATGACTAATTTGCTTCGGATAAAGGCGTCTGTTCAAATGGTATATATTATATAAGCTACAATACAGGCTCTGCCACAGCAGGTATAGTATTCTGGACTGGGTTCAAGGATGGCATACTGACTCCCTGCCTTTATTACATTAAAGGTCCAGCAGAGAATATATTTTTTCCAGGCATCTAATGCAAGACTTCTTTGAGATTATGTTAAAGCCCACTGCTATGGCAGTGTTCCCCGGGGACTCATTAGGATCCATTTGAACCTAGTCTGTGTGGAAACTATGCTGAGTGGTTCAGCCATCTTGACTGTTCTGATCCAATTTACCCCAAAGTGAAAACAAATCTGCGAGACATTTTTGACTGATCACCGCAGGCGTTAAATAATAGTACATTTACTTTCCACAACTCACCAGAATTCTGAGGAGACTTAAAGCAAATACCAATATCAATACCCACTGTTAAAACATAGTCCCCGACACGCTCTGCACGGATACTAGGGTGTTGTAGCGTGCCAGACGCTTCCAATGATATGGGGTGGATAGTATGAAGTGGTCTCGTCTCCTAGTCTCATCTCCTTCATTTCTTTCCTAGATGGTGAGAACCTTCCAGTTGGGAGCTCGACTCCCCTATTGCTCAAACCAGCAACCCACTGGTCCGCTTCTCTAACCTCTGGGCTACCTACTTAAAAACGTATGCAATGTTACGAAAACAGCGTATTGATGTGTGACATCATCCGCTTGGCCCCTGAGCAGCAGTGCACCACACCGCGGGCCGGCTGATTTATTTGATTGACAGGCGATGATTGTTTAGAAGAGGTGCGAACACAGTCACATCAAAGCCTTTGTGTGGAAACGAGGATATCCACACGTACTAAAACAAATCAATCCGCAACAGTGGAGATAAAAAACCAAACACTATCAGATATTTACTGCTCTGTTTTCCATTGACATCTGGCAGTCAGAAAAGCCAGATACAAACCGGTTCAGTCTACATCACAAAGCATTCTCTTCTTCTCTGAATTAGAACCTTGTAAATAATCTGGGGAAGATCATTCCCAATTTGTTGCCGTGACAGTTAATTAGTCCAGATGAGTTTGACGTCTGTGTGGAACGAGGCTTCGACTGATTTATTGTAAATAGAATATAATTTGAACAATAAACCCAAAAAAGTTCAAAAGAATAAAAACCCAACACTGCTGCATTTCAATCATTTAGCTGGAAACACGTTTTTAGATCTAATATCGACACTGAGGAAATTAACCGCATGTTATATTATACTGCATTAGAGCATCTCTGGTTTAGCCCTGGGGAGGATCTCTGGTTTAGCCCTGGGGAGGATCTCTGGTTTAGCCCTGGGGAGGATCTCTGGTTTAGCCCTGGGGAGGATCTCTGGTTTAGCCCTGGGGAGGATCTCTGGTTTAGCCCTGGGGAGGATCTCTGGTTTAGCCCTGGGGAGGATCTCTGGTTTAGCCCTGGGGAGGATGTGCAAAGCCTCAAGATGAATGGCATCGACAAAATATAAACATCCAAACCGGAATTCTGCCTGTCTCTCATTACAGCGTTGACACTTCTGCTAAGACTATTCTCTCATCACTGAAACAAGTTAATACATTGTTTTATTTTTTATTAAAATCATTAAGGTTAAAAATCTACTTTGGGATAAATCACAGAAAGGTTTCGGAGAAAGATCATTTGTTTTGGGAAAAGGCCTGTCTGTAATGTTGGAAATTGAAACGTTAGGCCAAAGTTTGAAACGGATCCCCTTTATTTGCAGATTCCCCTTGCGCCTTTCGTCCATTATCGCCAGATAGTAGAAATGCAGATGGAGAATACCTGCCTGGGAAATCACAAATGGCCATTAAAGTACAGACAGATCGCTGCATCCAGCCAGGCATTGATGGAAACTCTGGATCTAAGACAAGGGCTTGTGTTCCAAATGGAAAGAAATGTCAGAGAAGTGCAGACAAAAACCATCCCAAAGCTAAATCATGGAGCACTTCAACTCAAATTGTCATTGAAGAGGCGCTTAGGCCTACTTCAATTTTTGCTGACAAATCGAAAAACCCCAAATATGACATATTTCACTTTAGTGTGGTGGAACGTTGAGGGGTTTGACAATTATGAGTGTGTGAAATCCCAGATGTGGAAGGGCCCTGCAATTTCAACAACAAGTCACTTCTTGCTTTGCTTTACCCCTTTTCTCTGGTTTATTCTTCTTGCCCTCGCTGTTTTTGGGAGGGGGGCTGGCAGTGGCAACAGGAGAGGTGGAGGACTTTGCTGGGGACGAGGGCTGAGGAGGTGTGGACTTGGAGGCACACTGGACACTCGAGTCTCCTGCTGTTGGCATGGCCACCTCCCTCACTGCAGAAGGAAAAAAACAGAGAGACGATTCATTTAACACTTTTATCCAAAAGAGACTTAGGGCTCGATTCCGTCTGTAAAGCTGAAGCATTACAGAGCCCTTAAACTCTGGTCTAATAGTCACACTAGCATACAATATTGGACAGATGCTAAGTGGTATGCTAGTATGGATATTGGAATGTTGCCTTACAGTTGACAGTGATACATGAATTAAGTACATCTGGCCCATGCGGGAATTGAACCCAGAACCCTGGGGTTGCCGGCACTATGCTCTAACTAACCCACTGAGCCATGAGTGAGGATATTCAACTCCAGTGACAGCAGTACTGCTGGTTTTATTTTGATGCTACTGGTTAGAATCCAGGGGACTGGTTTGTAACGTGGAGATCAGAGGCTGATTATAAGGGAAGGATAAAAACCAGCAGAACTGGAGTTGAACGCTCCTCTGCATTACCGTTCAGATAGGCTGTACGATACTGTAGCAATACTGTAGCAAGTTTCAATACACAATATATCTACAGGTTGGCTATTTTGCTTTTGAACCCAGAGGCATTAACATCCCTTTTCACACTACTGAGCCACCATAGTTGCTGGAATCATTCAGGAAAGAACAATGTGAAAATAAAATATCCGAACCAGGGCAGTATGGTTTGGGTGGGTACGATAGTACGAAAGGGGTATAACGAAGCCATCCACCCTGACAGATGGTACTTTGAATTGAGAATGGCGGCGAGGGATCGTTGGATATGAAGGCTCTTCATTGAGTTGTACTTGGCCTAATTAGTTTCAGCAACATAATTCTGCTTAATGATAGAGAAAACCTTATTTGTAGACCCAATGGGAGGAAAGACCAGCCTCCTAAAGCTTGTTTTGATTGGAAAATGACAGCATCCATGGCAATTCGGAAAACAAGAAAATATAGTTTTAAATCTCCTCAATCAATCCCCAGATTGTTTTTGGGTGGGGAACCCATCATCTCAGGTTGAAGTTTGGATGTAAAGTCATACTGTATCCACGTTTTAACTCTAATGTTGAGAGCTGAGGTTCAGAACTTAAACGGTTTACCTTTAAAACAACATGGTGATTAACCTTTTAAAAATGCTGTCGTTCTCTGTTGCTCAAAACGCCCAGACACCCATGAAGGTCTTCACTTTATGTCAGTCAGTCATCTCCATAACAAAACTGGGATTTAGCTTATTTTACAGCATCACAGAGCCCCATTGAAACAAACACCAAAAATAAACAGCGGAATTGGATACGTGGAAAAACGTAACATAATCCTGCAGTCCTTTTCACACACATTCCTGAGCGCTCCAAAACCAACATGTAGAGATAGCCTTTTGATGAGGGCTGCCTATTTGTACGAATCCTCTGGTTTCTTACCACCTAGTTCTCCTCTCTGGAAGCCATTACTGACATGTTAATGATCAGAGACTGTTTGCCCTTGTATGTTAATGCATGACAGAGGCGCGATATCACAACAGGGTTGTAGTACGCCGCCAGTCACGCAGACGGCATGCCGTTTGATTTTGGCAGTTGGGGGGGGGGTTGCCTAGTACCCCCCATCATGGCTCTAACGATGGACATACTTGGGCACTTGAGTTCAATTATTTGTTTGAACTTTGATAGTTAAAAAAAAGGTCTGGTTGTAATATTAGAATGAGACGAGAAGGCATTTTATTAAGATCTAGGACTGTTACTAATACAGCTAAACAAACAATGTGTCGCTAATGACTTGCCTCAGACACCGTCAACCACTCAAGTGTGAGAACTTTACCCTACAGCTAGCTATAGCTATGTGGTTGATAACATCAAGGCCGTACCAAAGGAATGGCGTCTGTTCTTTGAAGAACGAGGTTCCCCCCCAGGAAAAATTAAGTTCCTCTCAATCGCAGTCTGAACAGCATCAGTATTTCATCTCAGAGGAGGTCTTAGCAGAAGTTAAACAGGATGTGACAGAGGATGGAACACTGTCACCAACAAACTACGTACCTCCTCTGCTCTTCTCCTTCTCCAGCAGTGTTTGCTTCAGTTGCTCGATGTCCCTCTTCAGCTTGGTGTTCTCCACCATCAGTTTCTTCTCTTCTCTGACGGTGGCCTGCACCTCTATGTTCAGACAGAAAGCTCCTGTCAGACTTTTATAGGGCCAAACATGTATCATTTCGTTTTAGCCTACAGCTTCTTTCCCTCCCCAACTTTGGCTTTAAACCGTTTCTCCAGCTAGGCTACTTCGCCCTGAGAATGTGAACTCATGTAGAGTTGAGGTCAAACTCAAAAAATTATTGTCTTTTTAGGAATTTCAACAACTTGAGGAATACATTTGACCCCATACTCTGCTTGAGATTGAGTGTACACATGCTTCTCTATTAGAGGTCGACCGATTATGATTTTTCAACGCCGATACCGTTTATTGGAGGACGAAAAAAAGCCGATACCGATTAAATCGGACGATTTTTATTTATTTATTTGTAATAATGACAATTACAACAATACTGAATGAATACTTATTTTAACTTAATATAATACATCAATAAAATCAACTTAGCCTCAAATAAATAATGAAACATATTCAATTTGGTTTAAATAATGCAAAAACAAAGTGTTGGTGAAGAAAGTAAAAGTGCAATATGTGCCATGTAAGAAAGCTAACGTTTAAGTTCCTTGCTCAGAACATGAGAACATATGAAAGCTGGTGGTTCCTTTTAACATGAGTCTTCAATATTCCCAGGTAAGAAGTTTTAGGTTGTAGTTATTATAGGACTATTTCTCTCTACCCCATTTGTATTTCATTAACCTTTGACTATTGGATGTTCTTATAGGCACTTTAGTATTGCCAGTGTAACAGTATAGCTTCCGTCCCTCTCCTTGCTCCTACCTGGGCTCGAACTAGGAACACATCGACAACAGCCACCCTCGAAGCAGCGTTACCCATGCAGAGCAAGGGGAACAACCACTCAGTCTCAGAGCGAGTGACGTTTGAAACCCTATTAGCGCGCATCCCACTAACTAGCTATCCATTTCACATCGGTTACACCAGCCTGATCTCGGGAGTTGATAGGCTTGAAGTCATAAACAGCAGAGCTGCTGGCAAAACGCACGAAAGTGCTGTTTGGATGAATGCTTACGAGCCTGCTGCTGCCTACCATCGCTCAGTCAGAGTGCTCTATCAAATCATAGACTTAGTTATAACATAATAACACACAGAAATACGAGCCGTAGGTCATTAATATGGTCGTATCCGGAAACTATCATTTCGAAAACAAAAGACGTTTATTATTTCAGTGAAATACGGAACCGTTCTGTATTTTATCTGGCATCCCTAAGTCTAAATATTCCTGTTACATTGCACAACCTTCAATGTTATGTCATAATTACGTAAAAATTCTGGCAAATTAGGCGGCCCAAACTGTTGCATATATACTGATTCTGCGTGCAATGAACGCAAGAGAAGTGACACAGTATCACCTGGTTAATATCGCCTGCTAACCTGGATTTCTTTTAGCTAAATATGCAGGTTTAAAAATATATACTTCTGTGTATTGATTTTAAGAAAGGCATTGATGTTTATGGTTAGGTACACATTGGAGCAACAATACGCACCGCATCAATTATATGCAATGCAGGACACGCTAGATAAACTAGTAATTACATCAACCATGTGTAGTTAACTAGTGATTATGATTGATTGATTAATTGTTTTTTATAAGATAAGTTTAATGCTACCTAGCAACTTACCTTGGCTTCTACTGCATTTGCGTAACAGGCAGGCTCCTCGTGGAGTGCAATGTAATCAGGTGGTTAGAGCATTGGACTAGTTAACTGTAAGGTTACAAGATTGAATCCCCTGAGCTGACAAGGTAAAAATCTGTCGTTCTGCCCCTGAACGAGGCAGTTAATCCACCGTTCCTAGGCCGTCATTGAAAATAAAAAAGTGTTCTTGACTGACTTGCCTAGTTAAATAAATATTAAATAAAGGTGTAAAAAAATAAAAAATAAAACAAATTGGCCAAATCGGTGTCCAAAAATACCGATTTCCGATTGTTATGAAAACTTGAAATCGGTCCTAATTAATCGGCCATTCCGATTAATCGGTCGACCTCTAATCTCTATGTTTGCTTGTGTCTGTGTGTGTGTCTCTGTGTGTGTGCACGCTTTTGGTGTCTCTTACTGGCTTTCTCCTTGAGCAGCTGGACCTGCTGTTTGAGGTAGTCTATGATGTGGTCGGCCTCGGCTGCCCGCTGTTCCAGCCTCATCACGGAGGGAGTGTGACCCGACATCTTGACCAGGGGTAGGGAGCGTGTTACTAGGAACCTAGAACCAGAAAACAAAACCTACCAGTGAGAAAGAACCACAGGTATTTACAGTACAAGACAAACTTGAAAGAGAGACATTCTGGAATTTGGGAAAGCAACCCCAACACAAGGCACAATGAGAAATAGAGAATGAGAAATATAATTGTGGCAATCCACCTATCAGTTAAATGGAAAAGTACGTTCTAAGAATTATATTTCTGTGCTACAGTACAGCACAGACATTTAAAACATGAGGGATGTATATGCTCATATCATCAGGGAACCTGGGAAGTTGGAAGCATCCCAAAGACAAGACAACCACAAGAGAATCCCAGGTTGCTGCTACAGCACACAGGCATGTTAGCTCATAATAATAGAGCATGTGGGACATCTGCCTGGCATATTCAAGAGGCTGGCTTCCTTCCACAAGCACAGAGATAAGAGATAAGAGATAAGAGATAATCAAATCTAATTTTATATGTCACATGCGCCGAATACAACAAGTGTAGACTTTATTGTGGAATGCTTACTAACGAGCCCTTTCCAACAACGCAGGTCAAAAGTAGGAAAATTAACAAATGGATAAAAAGAAAGTAGTAGCACAATAAAATAATGAGGAGATGCGCGCACACACACACACAGACAGAGTACCGGTACCGAGTAGTTGGGGTGATTGATTGAGGTAATTTGTACATGTAGGTTTGGTTAGGGGATTTATTGAGGTAATATGTACATGTAGGTATGGATAGGGGATTGATTGAGGTAATATGTACATGTAGGTTTGGTTAGGGGATTGATTGAAGTAATATGTACATGTAGGTAGAGGGGGAAAAGCTGAAAGATAATAATCAGGGGATAAAATGTTGATAGCCATAAAAATAAGTCAATAAATTAGCTTATCCCTTCTTTTCCCCCCTCCCTCGATCATTCCCCCTCTCTGGCAATTTGGAAGGAGGGAGCTGTTTCTTCTCAGTGCAGAGTCTGGAAACCTAAAAATTGTCTCGACAAGCTCCAGGTCAACTCGGTCAAACCAAATTATTCAATGACACAGCAAAAAAGCTAAACCATATGACAATAAATGAAATAAACAGTTTTTTCTTTTTACATTAATTTTTTCTCTCTCTTTTTGTTGTTTTCTCAGTTTTTTCCCTTTACAGGCAGAAATGGGAAAATCACATTGTAGACATCATCGGCGACGTGTGTGTTTGGTTTTAGGGATACTTTTAAAGTTCAAAAGGGATCAAACAACAGCCTCGTGCCACTCAACCAGCTGGACGAGGGCTTTTAGGGCTTTTCTTGTAATGTGCCTTGGACATGTACAGGCTTTGGCAATCCTCTCCCATTGACAAAGTAAAGGAAAAGAGAGGGATTTTTACAAGGGCTCAGGCGAAAAGGGAGGAGAAGAAAACGTCCAACACATAGGCCTAGTACAGGGTGGCGCTGGGAAACAACAGCTGGAGCGAGATGAAAACAAAACAGTCAGGGATGAGGAAATTAGAAACACAAAAAGAGCTGGAGTTGATAATATAGGGGATCAAAGAAGTTTGTTTGCTCGAAGGCTCGGAATCGATTTAACTGGGCTCTGTGGTGGAAGATTTTATGAGCGCCACTATAGGGCTGTTTTGTAGAACTCCTGAAAATGAGCCCCGGGGCTGGGGCGGTGGGGCCTTGCCGAGCCACCTCTGACAGCATCCCAGGCCTGGCCTCCAGGCAGAAAAAAAGGAGTCCCCCAGGGGTCAGTATCCCTACCGTGGACATTGGACAACACTGCAGAGCAGATAGCTTAACAGAGGAGTTGATCATAACTGGCTCTGGATGTCATTCAATTCACAAGGCAGCACAAGGTTGGAACTAAAACTGCTTTGAAAGTAATGTTCCATCTCATTGTTTTTTCTGCACCGAGCAAATTTCAGGCCTGCGGAGCGAAAATTTTAACGTTGCGAAAATTATGTGAAACTTCCAGCGCGCGTTTACTGTGAACACTGAGGTGGTACCCACTTTAAGTTACAGTTTTAGCAGTCCGAGGTGAGCTGCACGCGGGCACATTGGTTGAGAGGATAAAACATAACAATCATCACTTCCAACTCAAAGTCTATACAAGTCTAGACCTGGCTCCAAAACCACTTCTACTCTGCAACTGAAACATTGAACACTCCACTAACTTTGGTTGTTAGGACACCAGTATCGTGATACTCAGCGATATCATGGCAAAGAAACAGAAGATGAAGCGGATTGAATTTCCTGTGGAAAACAGTCCTAATGTTGGAAACAAGCAGCTTGATGTTGTCACCCAGAATCATGTTTCTTTTCCAGCCTGGAGCACACCATATTTGACATACAGTAGTTTTTTTTAATTAAAGGACCACAGAGTAAGTCTGCTTTGTGTTTTCCTTGTTGCCATGGAGAATCAGGTATCGTAGTATCACTACCAGTAATAGTGTCACTAGCAGTAATATCCTAGTATTGGGAGAGTGGGATGGAGAGTGAAACCAAAGAGGACTAGGGGAGATTGGTACTCACGTGACAGACAGATAGCAGCTGTCAAATCATATCCCTTTCCCGTCGGCATCTACTATATGACTGGTGTCCTATTAATATCATATAAAATGTTATTTGTCACATGCTTTGTAAACAGGTGAAGACTAACAGCGAAATGCTTACTTACTTCCTTCCCAACAATGTAGAGAAAAAAAATAGAAATAATAACACAAGGAATAAATATACAATGAGAAATGATAACTTGGCTATATACACAGGGTACCAGTACCCGAGACGATGTGCAGGGGTACGAGGTAGTTGAGGTAGATATGTACATATAGGTAGGGATAAAGTAACTAGGCAACAAGATAATAAACAGTAACAGCAGCATATGTGATGAATCAGAAAGGGTCAATGCAGATAGTTAAATAGTTTACGAACTGGACTAACTATGGACTAACTATTTAGAAGTTTTATGGCTTGAGGGTAGAACCTGTTCCAGGTCATGTTGGTCCCAGACTTGGTGCATCGCTACCGCTTTCCGTGCAGTTTCAGAGAGAACAGTCTATGTAGGCATTTGAATGTCAAGGAGCAACAACCAATCTATACTAGTCAAATAGCCAACGCTCGGGAGTCTTGACTAACTTAACATCAGAAGACAGAATGATGAATAACGTATTGGTCAGCTGGTGGCCAATATAATATAGCCTAGTCTGATATTAAACAATACCTTGTTCCAGATTCTCTATGGGAAGGTCTAAGAGACGACATGCCAAAGAAATGCTTGACTCATCCCGAAAGTTTGTTTTTCTTTTCACCTCATTTAGGGGAACATGGACAACACAACGGACACAAGACCATCTTCAAGGAATAACCCAGGCGTTGGATGATTGGCATTGTACAAGTAGAAGCTAGCTCTGTTTTCCCAGTTGGGTGATAGAACTAGCTCCTACTTGTACTAGGCCTGTTTTCCCAGTTGGCTGATAGAACTAGCTCCTACGTGTACTAGCTCTGTTTTCCCAGTTGGGTGATAGAACTAGCTCCTACTTGTACTAGGCCTGTTTTCCCAGTTGGCTGATAGAACTAGCTCCTACGTGTACTAGCTCTGTTTTCCCAGTTGGGTGATAGAACTAGCTCCTACTTGTACTAGCTCTGTTTTCCCAGTTGGGTGATAGAACTAGCTCCTACTTGTACTAGGCCTGTTTTCCCAGTTGGCTGATAGAACTAGCTCCTACTTGTACTAGCTCTGTTTTCCCAGTTGGGTGATAGAACTAGCTCCTACTTGTACTAGGCCTGTTTTCCCAGTTGGCTGATAGAACTAGCTCCTACTTGTACTAGGCCTGTTTTCCCAGTTGGCTGATAGAACTAGCTCCTACTTGTACTAGGCCCGTTTTCCCAGTTGGCTGATAGTGAGAAAAGCATAATAAGCAAGAGACCTCAAAGTATGTGTACCCTTTCATCTGTCTTTGGGGAACAGTGACAACAGAAGTACTAAGGCATTGTGTGGCGGTAGAAGTAAGCCTAGGTCCTCCTCTGTTTTCCTTCCTTCACCTCCCATCCCGGTTTGGTGGCGGTGAACACCCATCAGGGCATGACCTAGTGTACCAGCCTCACTTAATTAAGGGTGCATTTGTAAATTCACTCTGGAGCGGCAGAGAGAGCCTGGACGGTCGTAAATTCAGAGTGTTGTCAGATTGTCCGTTGGTAAATTTGTCATTATCAAGTGCTCAAGACACTCGAACCAGAGCGCTCGCATTTCAGAGCAGAGCGTCCAGAGTGAATTTACAAACGCACCCGTTAGTCTCCACTGTGAGGGGTGTGTGTAGATGAGATGAAACACCAGGCTGTCTGCGAGGCAATGAGAACAGTGTGGACCACAGCAGGCCAGCAGAGATCTGAACACTTTAAAAGGGACCAAGGCTTTTCTTATGAGGACACACATCAAGTGCATCTTTCAACTGCGGCTTGGCCTTTCCATCACTCTCTCACTGGCTGGCTTTCTTGCGGTCATAATGTCATCACTCAATAGGCATTGGCTTTGAAAGACATGGATGGGGTCAAAAGAGTCAGTCACAGCACCAGTTGGTTGTTTTGCCCAATAGGCATAGTATAACCCGTCACTTACTGAATGGGAGCTGGATTTTTAGCAAGAACACAACCAATAGGTTTATTGTTTGTCCAAAGTGTTTTGGGCATTTCAAGTCCATTGATGCACCTGATGCGTCAATCTAAGTAATAAGAAAAAAAATGTAAAGCCCCATCAAAGTCCGTCAGTTTAAGTTAGAGCTATCAGGGTGGCGTCTCAATCCACCGCATCCGTTCATGTCGGCCTTCCGCATCTGCGGTGGAAGGTGGCAGACCTACAGCAGTGTTTGTCACAAACCTTATTCCTTACCATTTATTTTTTTGACTTCATTTTTTTACATTCATGAATGTGTTATTCAATGTGTTTCTATGGGCTATTGTAGTAAAGTTCAAATTCAATATTTATCAGATCATTTTAAAATATTTTTCCAGATACCTAAAGGGGTCCTAAAATTAAAAACCAAACAGCTGAATGAAACATGGTATGACCTTCTTAAAACAATTCCATGTTAGCTAATTACAACGGCTTAGACTTTAATGGAAATAATTGATGCACTGCATGGTCTACTTCTGGGACTGATATTCACATATATAATGATGGGTGCACTTGCAGTAAAATGTTTCTAACTGCTCTCTGAACAGATCAATCACTTGATAGATTAGAATGATTTGGGACAATAATGGGGTTGTTTTTGACAGAAACCAGTGCTTTGCATGACATTCTCCATTTTTTTTAATGTTGTGGTTCTGGCCAGGACAGTTCTGGCTGGGACTAGGGACATTCTTGTTACTTACATGCCTTCACAGCCTCTACTGTACTTTGACACTTGGTGAGCATTGTTTTGTAACTAGGTAGTTCTGTTCATTTATGTTTGAAAAGACAGTTGCTGACAAGGCTACCTAGCTTTGGGACACAACATCGGGATTCTGTATTGGGGTGTGTTCATTAAATTCACTCTGGAGTGCCAGAATGTGCTCTGTGCGTTTGTAAATTCAGAGCTTTGTCAGATTGCCCATACGTAAATTCAGAGCGTTTCACTCTCGGAGCGTTCAGATCGCACACTGGACGCTCTGGCCGAGGAGTAGGGTTGATCTGACCGTACCGTCCATAACTGATGTTGGTGAACGTAAGGAAAACTACTGGGGAATATTCAACTATAGCCGGCTTTCCTGTCAACAAAAACACATGTATAATCTCTAGGAACTCTACTTACCAGACGTAAAGTGAAATGTGTCCCTCGCTATCAAATGTACATTTGAGTCCAACTTTTGCCCAAACCGCAACATATTCCTGCTGTGTAAGATGCATGAAGTGCGTGGTCTAATGGCAGCCCGCTGTCAAACTTCACAAGAATTTGGGGTGATTTTGACAACAACAAAAATATTCTGACATGTATTTCATAGCAAGGGCCACATTTCACTTTGTCTGGTAAATTAAGTTCCTAGAAATTATACATATGCTTTTTTTGACAGGAAACGTGTGCACACGCCGGCTAACGTATCTGTGGTGAAATAACAGTATTGACGTAAGCTAGCTCAGTTTAGCAATATGGGTTGCATCGTTCTAACTCTAAAATACCAAGAATTCAGAAATAACTGGCTGATTTGAAAAATATACTAAAGATCAGAAATAAACATGCATTCAACTTACATCAAACTGTGACCGACACGTTTCGAATACCCACAGCTGTTCGAGAAAAGACCCCACGTAGCCCCATGCGCAGTGTCACTGGTCTGCATACCATCTGGCTAGCTCGGGCCTTCTAGCATGCCATATCTATCCATATGATTAGACATTTGATATATGCGCCGCAGTTGCACAGTTTATATCATGAGGATTTTTTTGGGATAACTTGCTATTGCCTGCGTAACCAGTAAATGCATACATTATTTGGCATTCAGAAGCAATTAGTAAATTACATTTCGAGATAATACAAAATAAAAACATAGCAAGAATCGTACTACGAATGTTTGGTTATTTTTGTAAAAACATTGTTTATGAGATTTGATCAGGCATAGAAAATAAAGACATGCAGATAAAGTAAGATACCTGCTATATCCTTTGGTTTGTCAAAATTAACACTAAGCAATAGATACATTTAACCAAAAGCTACTAATACCGGTAGATTGGTAAGCAAGGTCGCAATGTTTACAAATCATTTTGACAAGCTGAGCTTCGTCGCTGAAAATTGACGTAATCGGTCACGTTATATCTCAGCTGCTCACAGCATCCCGTGAAAGAGAAGATTATGCAAAATAAAATACAAATAAAATCTACGGTCAGAATTTTTGGGATATGAGGACAGACGTTCACTAAACGTAAGTGTTCATTCAAATATCGAAAAGTCGTTGCAGTTTTATTCATTCAAAGTTTTCAGCATACTGCGTCCCTTATTATACAAGCTAACTGCAGCACTGTCGCTAGTTTTCGATTTAGTTAGCTGCCTGTATCCACTTCTACTGTATACAAACCGGCTATATGCCTCCCTAAATACACTATTAGGTAATGCTTGTACAAGATGACAAAGTAAATGAAGTGGATATGAAATTGTGTGGTAACCATTATTTTGTGTTATCTGAAATGATTTCTGCGTTTAAAAGCTGTGATATAACTTGTATTTTAGCTACATTGCACCTGTTGTGTTTAGATATAGTTTCAAATTAAAATGAGTGTTTGTAAACATGAACAAACTGTTCATAATTTGTTTCACTGCCTCTAATGTCTCTGTGTTTTCCATAGGGTGTGTGGGTTGGTGGAGCTGTCAACTGTCTGAAGTGGACACTGGAGCAGTGAGCAGTCATGAGGCCACTGAGAGACGCCCAGCTAGGGGCCTTCACCTTCTTTGCCTCGGCTCTCCCCCACGATGTGTGCGGGAGCAACGGCCTCCCCCTCACCCCCAACTCCATCAAGATCCTAGGCCGTTTCCAGCTGCTCAAGACCATTTCCCACCCCAGGCTCTGCCAGTACGTAGACATCTCCAGAGGGAAGCATGGTAGGACTATGCATCTCTGTCTGTTTGTCAATGGGTATTTTGGGTCCTATTCTTGATACAGTGAAAATACATCACTCCCTCAACCTACCTTCCTTGGAGTAAAAGTGATCTGAATACACCAATGGTAAAGCACTGATATAGCACTTAAATAGGCCTACCTGGAATGGTGAAAGATCCAATCAAATTTTAATGCGAATGTAGATGTTAATGCAAGTGTAGCGAAATGCTTGTACTTCTAGTTCCGACCGTGCAGCAATATCTAACAAATAATCAATCAATTCCCCAACAACTACCTAATACACCCATCTAAAGGGGTGAATGAGAACATGTACATATAAATATATGGATGAGCGATGGCCGAGCGGCATAGGCAAGGTGCAATAGAGGGTAGAAAATACAGTATATACATATGATATGAGTAATGTAAGATATGTAAACATTATTAAAGTGGCATTGTTTAAAGTGACTAGTGATCCAGTGATTGGGTCTCAGTGTAGGCAGCAGCCTCTCTGAGTTAGTGATTGCTGTTTAGCAGTCTGATGGCCTTGAGATGGAAGCTGTTTTTCAGTCTCTCTGTCCCAGTTTTGATGCACTTGTACTGACCTCGCCTTCTGGATGGTAGCAGTGTGAACAAGCAGTGGCTCGGGTGGATGTTGTCCTTGATGATCTTTTTGGCCTTCCTGTGACATCGGGTGCTGTAGGTGTCATGGAGGGCAGGTAGTTTGCAGACCGCACCACCCTCTGGAAAGTCTTACAGTTGAGGGCGGTGCAGTTGCCGTACCAGGCTGTGATATAGCCCGACAGGATGCTCTCAATTGTGCATCTGTAAAAGTTTGTCAGGGTTTTGGGTGACAAGCCAAATTTCTTCAGCCTCCTGAGGTTGAAGAGGCGCTGTTGATCCTTCTTCACCAAACTGTCTTGTGTGGGTGGACCATTTCAGTTGGTCTGTGATGTGTATGCCCAGGAACTTAAAACTTTCCACCTTCTCCACTGCTGTCCCTTCGATGTGGATAGGGGGGTGCTCCCTCTGCTGTTTCCTGAAGTCCACGATAATCTCCTTTGTTTTGTTGACATTGAGTGAAAGGTTGTTTTCCTGACACCACACTCCATGTCCTCCCCTCCTCCCTGTAGGCTGTCTAGTCATTGTTGGTAATCAAGCCCACTACTGTTGTGTCGTCTGCAAACTTAATGATTGAGTTGGAGGCGTGCATGGCCACGCAGTTGTGGGTGATGATGGAGTACAGGAAGGGGCTGAGCACACACCCTTATGGGGCCCCAGTGTTGAGGATGAGTGAAGTGGAGATGTTATTTCCTACCTTTACCATACGTCAGAAAGTCCAGGACCCAATTGCACAGGGAAGGGTTGAGACCCAGGGCCTCAAGCTTGATGATGACCTTGGAGGGTACTATGGTGTTGAATGCTGAGCTGTAGTCAATGAACAGCATTCTTACATAGGTATTCCTCTTGTCCAGATGGGATAGGGCAGTGTGATGGCAATTGCATCGTCTGTGGACCTGTTGGGGTGGTATGCAAACCGAAGTGGGTCTAGTGTGGCCGGTAAGGTGGAGGTGATATGATCCTTGACTAGTCTCTCAAAGCACTTCATGATGACAGAAGTGAGTGCTACAGGGCAGTAATCATTTAGTTCAGTTATCTTTGCCTTCTTGGGTACAGGAACAATGGTGGCCATCTTGAAGCATGTGGGGACCGCAGACTGGGATAAGGAGCGATTACACCAGCTGGCTGGTCTGCGCATGCTCTGAGGACGCGGCTTGGAATGCCGTCTGGTCCAGCAGCCTTGCGAGGGTTAACACGTTTAAATGTTTTACTCACTTCAGCCACGGAGAAGGGGGGGGGGTGCAGTCCTTGTTAGCGAGATGTGACGGTGGCACTATATTTTCCTCAAAGCGGGCAAAGAAGGTGTTTAGTTTGTCTGGAAGATAGACGTCGGTGTCCGTTTCGTGGCTGGTTTTCTTTTTGTATTCCATGATTTCATGTAGACCCTGCCATATGTGTCTCGTGTCTGAGCCATTGAATTGTGACTCCACTTTGTCCCTGTTCCAGCATTTCGCTTGTTTGATTTCCTTGCGGAGAGAATAACTACACTGTTTATATTCAGCCATATTCCCATACCTCTTTCCATGGTTAAATGCGATGGTTCGCGAGTTCAGTTTTGTGACAATGCCTCCATCCATCCACGGTTTCTGGTTAGGGTAGGTTTTAATAGTCACAGTGGGTACAACATCTCCAATGCACTTCTTTATAAACTCACTCACAGAGTCAGCGTATAGATCGATGTTGTTCTCTGAGGCTGACGGTATCCCAGTCCACGTGATATCCCAGTCCACGTAATCAAAACAGTCCTGAAGCGTGACTTCCGATTGGTCAGACCTGCGTTGAATGGTTCTAGTCACTGGTACATCCTGTTTGAGTTTCTTCCTATAAAACGGTAGGAGAAAGATGGCGTCGTGGTTGGATTTGCTGAAGGAAGAAAGGGAGGGCGGGGGAGGGCTTTGTATGCATCGCTGAAGTTAGAGTAGCAGTGATCGAGTGTATTACCCCTGCACGTAGTGCAATCAATATGCTGATAGAATTTAGGTAGCCTTGATCTCAAATTTGATTTGTATAAAATCCCCAGCTACAATAAATGCAGCTTCAGGATTAGGGTTGCAAAGGGTCTGAAACTTTCTGGGAAATTTCCAGAATTTTTCTTGAGATTTTACATGGGAAGTTGAGCCTGGGAATATTCCTTAAATCATCAAAAAAGTAGCTTATAACAGTGAACATTTTTGTGGGATACACACGTCAATTCTAGGTCTTGTGGCATATTTTGGTTAAACTATCCCCAATTCAATGGAATTCAATGCAACCCTCTGCATGCACAGTGCATTCTTCCATCACATGTACAGCTGATTCTCAAGATCTTGCACAGTAATGAGATGCTATTGAGCCCACACTACTACACTGTCTGAGCCAAGGACTACATGCTTTCTGGTGAGTTTTGATTACAATACTGGGTTGGTTGAATATATTTTATATGACAAACATAACTTTTTGTTAACTACTAAATAGTAGGCTACAGCAAAGTGTGTTTAAATCATTTCTAACTTGTTAACAATTTCTGCTAGTTAGTTTTGATTCACCTGTTTCCATTAAAGCTGTGTAAATTTGCATATACTGTGCCAAATCATATGTGAAGAATGCAACAAAGATGCAGAAGTGCTTAAAGTTCCCTCAGCGCACACAAGAAGCAACCTCTGACAAAAGTCCCTCTACTTCTATTTGAGGGGAAAATGATGAATCAGACACCTTACTGATAGCAACAGCTCATGGTCCTCCTGGAATCAGAAGTGTTTTTGACTCAATGGAGGAACGTAGTCAGAGAAATGCTGATGAATGTCTTACTCAAGCTGTGTATGTAACTCTGATGTTTACAGGCAATGTCTATTGGAAGAGATTTCTGAATGTTCTTCGCCCAGCATACACCCCTCCAACCAGACATGCTTTATCTACTCATTTGCTGGATGCAGAGTTCAACAGAGTTCAAGTGAAGGTCAAGCAAATTGTAGAGAATGCGGACTGTATTGCAATCATCTCTGATGGGTGGTCGAATGTTCGTGGGCAAGGAATAATTAACTACGTCATCTCCACCCCTCAACCTGTACTCTACAAGAGCACAGACACAAGGGACAACAGACACAACGGTCTCTACATTGCAGATGAGCTGAAGGCAGTCCTCAATGACCTTGGACCACAGAAGGTATTTGCACTGGTGACAGACAATGCTGCGGACATGAAGAATGCTTGGTCTAAAGTGGAGGAGTCCTACCCTCACATCTGTGCTGCTCATGCATTGAATCTGCTCCTCAAGGACATCATGGCACTGAAAACAATGGATACACTCTGCAAGAGAGCCAAGGAAATGGTTAGGTATGTGAAGGGTCATCAAGTTATAGCAGCAATCTACCTCACCAAGCAAAGTGAGAAGAATAAGCGCACCACATTGAAGCTATCCAGCAACACCCGTTGGGGTGGTGTTGTCATCATGTTTGACAGTCTCCTGGAGGGGAAGGCGTCTCTCCAAGAAATGGCTATATCACAGTCTGCCGATATGGACAGCCCCATCAAGAGGATCCTCCTGGATGATGTATTTTGGGAGAGGGTGGTAAAGCAGCCTGAAACGCCAGAAACCTGGCAGTAGCCATTGCACGATTTGAGGGAGACAGTGCCATCCTGTCTGATGTTCTGATGCTTGCAGATGTAAGAGAAGTGTGTACTGCCCTGCCCACTTCACTGTTGCTCCAAGCAGAGGAATCTGCAGTTCTGAAATACATCAAAATGTGTGAAGACTTCTGCCTGAAGCCCTTACACGCAGCAGCGTACATGTTGGACCCCAAGTATGTTGCCAAGAGCATCCTGTCTGGTGCAGAGATCAACAAAGCCTATGTGTCATCACTACCATGTCTCGCCACCGATGTTTCCATGAAACAGAGAATGTTACAATCTCTGATGTCTCTCTGGAAGGCAACCCTTGCTCGAATTCCATCTATCTTGTTGTTAAGAGACTGGACATTGGCGAGTAGTATACTCGGGAGCTGTGGGCGATGTGCGCGTCTACGGAGCCTGACCAGGAGGCCGCTCCGTCTGTCCCTTCTGCGGCGCCGTTGTTTTGGGTCGGCTTTTGGGATTAGATCCATTGTTCTGGGTGGTGGACCAAACAGAGGATCCGCTTCGGGAAAGTCATATTCCTGGTCGTAATGTTAATAAGTGGACGTATAGTTCTTCCCGGCTGTATGTAATAAGAGGTCATTGATGACTGCCTTCCTGAGGTAACAATGTACGAAATAATATCTAAACTAAATACTGCATACTTTCCTAAGGACTCGAAGCGAGGTGACCATCTCTGTCGGCGCCATCTTGAGTGACTTTGTAGTGGAATCCTTGTTTTCCTCTTTGACTGTATCTGGCTTTCAGAGATTGAGAAGAATACATGGAAAATCAGGTATCCTAGTATTGCGATACTGGTATCGTGACAACGCTCCACTACCAGAAATATCCTAGTATTGGTAGAGTGGGATGGAGAGTGATACTAAAGAGGACTAGGGGAGATTCGTACTTACGTGACAGGCCGACAGCAGCTTTTAAATCCTATCCCTTTCCTTTCGGCATCTACTATTGTATATGACTGGTGTCCTATTAATATCAAATAAAATGTTATTCATCATATGCTTCGTAAACAACCGGTGTAGACTAACAGTGAAATGCTTACTTAGTGTGCAATCAGAAGGAAAAGGGAACGGTGTGCATTCAGAAGGAAGAGGGAACGGTGTGCAATCAGAAGGAAAAGGGAACGGTGTGCATTCAGAAGGAAGAGGGAACGGTGTGCATTCAGAAGGAAGAGGGAACGGTGTGCATTCAGAAGGAAGAGGGAACGGTGTGCATTCAGAAGGAAGAGGGAACGGTGTGCATTCAGAAGGAAGAGGGAACGGTGTGCATTCAGTGCATTCCAACAGAGCCTTGACCTTCCCTTTGTATTTTGAGAAACACCTAATAATCTTGTGTATTGTTGTGTGAAAAGAGGCTGTTCATATTGACTTCATTGCGGTCGTACCCATAAGTTCACACGTTGACTTGTACCCCAGTTTGTCATTTACAGTTGAGCAAATATAGAGAATCTTCATCACAGGTTAGACTTCCTCAAGAGGCTCTCTCAGCTTTCAACAATGTCTCTGTTTTTTAGTAGTGTTTTCGGTTTCATCCGAGTCACTGTAAAATAACTGGATGTGTTTGGCAAACTCCAACTGCACAATCTAACTTGTTTCGCTTTTGTTTGCTAAGCATATTACCACAAGAATGTGTTTTATTAAAAGTCTCAACAAAAACCGGAAATCATCCCAAATCCACAATATGCAGGTTTTATTGGACACATTAATGATTTTTGGCCAAAGTATACACAGTACTGTCATTATGGACTTCCTGAGTTGTTAAAAGCTTACTTTAGCCTGCTGTGTTTCATCCTTTTTTATGCCCAGATGTTTTAGTCACGGCTAGAAGCTTATGTCAAATTGCTGTCTGAAGTATATATTTTTTTTGTGCATTTTTAGCTAACCCTAACCCTTTTCCTAACCTTTACCTAATTCTCCAAACTGCTGTGAAAGTTCTCCTAACCTGCTAAGAAAAGTCCATTCTGACATGTACTGTATTCCATTTAGTCAAAACCATGTTTTAAGGTCCTGATCGCTGAACCCTTTGTTGTCAGGTTTTGTAGATCACATTTTGTTTTTCCATTTATTGTGTGGATGGGGAGTTATAAAGGACTGAGTACAGCTTTAAAGCGTTGTAATTACATATGCATGTTATCACAACACATGGCGCTAGCGTTTCATTTAGAAGGTTGTTCTGGGCTATGTTTACCCAATCATGTTGTGGCTAAACCTTTAACTTAAAGGCACACTCCTTCGTCGGAAAAACAACAAAATACCAGCCTTGCTGGAAGAAAAAAAAATGGAGAACAAGCAGCAGACCGTAAAACAGATGTTTTGAAATCACATATTAAACATATAAATCAATAAAATGCCAGGGCTGACCAATGTCATTTTGATCTACCGTTTCACAGCTTCTCTTCTTCCTTCTTCCAGAACGACTTGTTGTTGTAACGGAACACTACGAAAGCAGTCTAAATGATTTCCAGAAACAGGTTCAAACTGTCAGGTAAGATTTCAAGTTTTTTTTCCAGCCCGCCAACTGGCAGGCTGAATTTGGCCCGGCTGTTATTTTATTTAGGGCCCTGAGTTTTCTTATATAAAAAGGAAGTGTTATTTTATTTAGCATTTTTATAGTTGGACATAAAAGACTAAAAACACCAGCAAATCAGCGCCAAGTGATTTTAATTTTGGAATCTGTTCTAGAGTATTCCCACACATTATAGAGAGATACTGTATATGTGATCGTATACAACTGCAAGCAAGGTTTGAAATGGCTGTTTTAGACAAATATTCCATCTGTTTAGGATACTTGCGGGTTAATTTGCAGTCTACAAATGATTTGTTGTTATGCACTGTCCAACGAAATGCTTAGTTGCAGGTTCCTTCTCGACAAAGCTACAACGATAAGAAATAGCATAATACCCGAAGGCACTATATCTATATAGTAAAATATTTACACAACATAAAGACTATATATAGATGTAGTACAGTGATAATGTACTATGTTATGGAATGTTAAGAGGACCCAGTTCTATTTCTCTGTCTGTCCAGTAGAATGACCATGGTTTAACTGAACAAAGAAGAATAGCTTCATTACCTCAGGACTAGACTATGCACTCCCCTTGCCATCTACTGGTTGACACCGATAATAACACAAACCTCTTCCATCTAAAACCCTTACCGAATGAACTCCTCAACTCTACAGACCCGGCAGGGGGAAATTACTACATATTTAGTACACACAATGACCTGTTGTAGCTTTGTTGTCTGGAAAACAAAGACCGACTCCGAGTACCATACATGACCCGTTTTCAAGCCAAACACCACAGGTCCTAAAGCTACGCCCAAGTTTTATAATGTGTATATAAGATTTCTCAGGCCTTGTCTGTCTGTTACAGCCCAGAGAGGGTTCTCCAGATAGCCTATGAGGCCTTGGAGGGACTGGAGTTTATGAACAAACATGGGATGGTTCACAGAGCCCTCAATGCACAGAATGTCCTCATGGACGGCAAGGTAGGTAACCTCCCTTCCCTATCAGTTGGGGTCTAATGGAAAGGCATTTAAGGCCATTTGCCATTGTCATCTAGCCTGGTTAAACCTGCGCTCTCGTTTAAACAGGCTGATTATCATCACGTTATTGATGCATTATTGATTTATCATAAGGCCATCAATACATTGAACATTGTCAGATGTAACATTGTTTCATTGTAGGGCAAGGTGAAGCTGGCTAAGTTTGGGCTCTATTACATGACAGACCACGGGGCGGATGTGGACTTTCCTATTGGGTAAGTCCTGTTCACATCTAACCTCCCATGTACAACGAATGTGTCGATAGATGTGAAAAGCTAATCAATTGTGACTGACATTAGATTAGGCAGTGAAAACACATTTTTTTCAACATTTAGTCATTTAGCAGATGCTCTAAGAGCAACATACAGTAGTGATTGCATGCATTTTCATACTTTTTTTTTCTCGTACTGGTGCCCCATGGGAATTGAACCAACAACCCTGGCCTGCAAGCGCCACGCTCTACCAATTAATCTATTAATCTTAAAAGCAATACATGGTCCACTGTCATAGAGATAACTATGATGAATTATGATATGATAATGGAAGATTGTGAACCTCGAATGTCTGGAACTTGCAGTACTGTGGATCTTCTGGTAATGGAGGTCATGGTCCCTCTGAACACAACTCAGTATTTAAATGATGTTTGTGAAACAGAATGAGATGCATTACTATGACATGTATGTGTAATGGTCAATCTATTGTTTATCAAATCACATTTTGTCACATGCGCCGAACACAACAGGTGTTACAGTGAAAGGCTTACTTACAAGCCCTTAACCAACAATGCAGTTTTTAAGGAAAGCCCTTAAAAATAAGAGATAACAAATAATTCAAGAGCAGCAGTAAATAACAATAGGGGGGCTATATACAGGGGGTATCGGTGCAGAGTCTATGTGCTGGGGCCACCGGTGTCGAGGTAATTATGTACATGTAAGTATTAAAGTGGCTATGCATAGAAAATAACAGTAGCGGTGAGGGGGACAGGCAATGCAAATAGTATGGGTAGCCATTTGATTAGCTGTTCAGGAGTCTTATGGCTTGGGGGTAGAAGCTGTTTAGAAGCCTCTTGGACCTAGACTTGGTGCTCCGGTACCGCTTGCCGTGCGGTAGCAGAGAGAACAGTCTATGACTAGGGTGGCTGGAGTCTTTGACTATTTTTAGGGCCTTCCTCTGATACCACCTGGTATAGAGGTCCTGGATGACAGGAAGCTTGCCCCGGTGATGTACTGGGCCGTACGCACTACCCTCTGTAGTACCTTGCGGTCGGAGGCCGAGCAGTTGCCATACCAGGCATTCATGCAGCCCATCAGAATGCTCTCGATGGTGCAGTTGTAAAACCTTTTGAGGATCTAATCATTTTAGTCTCCTGAGGGGGAATAGGTTTTGTCGTGCCCTCTTCACGACTGTCTTTGTGTGCTTGGACCATGTTAGTTTGTTGGTGATGTGAACGCCAAGGAACTTGAAGCTCTCAACCTGCTCCACTGCAGCCCCGTCGATGATAATGGGGGCATGCTCGGTCCTCCTTTTCCTATAATCATCTCCTTTCTCCTGATCGCTTTGAGGGGGAGGTTGTTGTCCTGGCACCACACGGCCAGGTCTCTGATCCTCCCTATAGTCTGTCTCATCGTTGTCGGTGGTCAGGCAAACCACTGTTGTGTCATCAGCAAACTTAATGATGCTGTTGGAGTCGTGCCTGGCCGTGCAGTCATGAGTGAACAGGGAGTACAGGAGGGGACTGAGCATGCACCCCTGAGGGGCCCACGTGTTGCGGATCAGCGTGGCAGATGTGTTGTTACCTACCCTTACCACCTGGGGGCGGCCCGTCAGGAAGTCCAGGATCCAGTTGCAGAGGAAGGAGTTTAGTCCAAGGGTCCTTAGCTTAGTGATGAGATTTGAGGGTACTATGGTGTTGAACGCTGAGCTGTAGTCAATGAATAGCATTCTCACATGTGTTCCTTTTGTCCAGGTGGGAAAGGGCAGTGTGGAGTGCAATCGAGATTGCATCATCTGTAGATCTGTTGGTGCGGTATGCAAATTGGGGTGGGTCTAGGGTTTCTGGGATAATGGTGTTGATGTGAGCCATGACCAGCCATTATGATATCCAGGTTTTAGATATTAAAGTAATCCATTGTTTCTGTAATAAGTACTGTAATACATAGCTGAAGTCTTATCCAAATCCCAAAGGCCCTCATGTTTTAGAAAGTTTTTGTGGGTAATAGCCTGTTGTTGAATGGGGGAATGAGTGTGTGTGTGTGTTTGCCGCTGCCTCTGATGTCCTGTGTTATCTAGTCTCCAAGTAAAACATCTGTTTTGAAGATGAAATAAGCTTATCTGTCTAGTGTTTACGGAGATTCCTTGATATGAAGCAAAGTACTGTACATGCATCACTTAAACAATGACTTCAACAAAACAGGAAGTACCTGGAATATTTAGGTAGATTAATCATCAAAGTCTGTTCATTGTCAAATGTTATCTGTTGCAAACAGGTTTCATTGTATTTAATTCAAGACGACCTCAACGCTCTCAAGTTTACTATGTCTTGCAGGGTATTCAATTGACCTTTGACCCCCTCTCTGACTCTCTGACTATCTCTGTCCACAGGTACCCATCCTATCTGGCTCCTGAGGTCATCGCCCAGGGCTCAGTCCACCCTAGTGACCCCTCCCAGGGGGAGAACCCTCTTCCCTCGGGGCCCAAGACAGACGTGTGGTCCCTGGGAGTCCTGCTCTTTGAGCTGTGTGCAGTAAGCTCTCTTAAACCCCCATGTCTTGACCTAATGATTGATTATTTGATTGAGCTGTCAGTCAGAAGTCAGGACTGTCATTGACAGATGTTATGACAGTGTTATATAGCAATTGAACTGAGGGTTCAAGTAAAGTGTGATATTGTGGTTAGTGCATGAGGACAGAATGACTTCCTCCTATCAACCTTTTATTCACAGGGTAGAAGACTACTGCAGAACATTGAAATAAGCGAGAGATTGAAATTCATCATCACCTTGGGTAAGTGAACGTGTTGCCATGTCCATCAGCCTGGTGAGCCACAGGTTGGTTATGATGGGGTTGTTCATTGTTTATGACATGGTGGTCTGTGTTTTGTTGTTCTCAGGTTGCATTGACGACATAGTCACAGTCCTTGCAGAGGAGCACGGATGCTTGGATGCGATTAGGGTGAGTTTGAAATCAATCACAAGTCACTGTTCATTACACTGGCCTGCTAAAACCACTCTAAGAAAGGTTGATTGTCCTAGAATTCCTAGTTTGCCTAATGTGTAGATTGCCTAATGTGTGGTAAAGTCATGTTTTATGATGTAGATAAAAGACTACACCTTACTATATGCTGTATTGTTGGTCCAGAGACGATTGTGATTGTAAATGACGACACTTCATCAAATACCAAAACGATGCCCTGTAACTTGTAACCGCTAGCTGTGTGTGTTTGTGCGCGCATCTGTTTGTGTGTATATGTGTGCTAATGAAATTCATATGTCCTCCATTTGCCAAAGTGTTTCCCTTGTAAAAAGGCTTTTAACCTTTCTCAGGCTATTTTATTTCTTTAGGATGCTGAAAAGCCATAAAAGCAAAGGGAGATTGGGGCTGTGGGTCTGGATTGTAGCATAACTAATGTGATTGTCAACGTTCTGTTACAGGAGCTGCCTGAGAACGTCCTGACATTATTAAGGAAATGCCTGACCTTCCTGCCCTCCAGAAGGTAACTCGACCAGAGATGTTTTATA